>NC_049995.1:13607550-13677806 GCF_000003815.2 Branchiostoma floridae
GGGGGGGGGGGGCGACTTGAACAGGGCGGCCCCCCAGGTTCATCCGGGGGGGGGGGGGTGTTAGAAACCCAGCTAACCTTTCAAAGGCTACAGCAAGTAAATTTTATGGATGACATCCTCTGCAGACTGCAAAAATAATGAGATAGGGCGAAAAAAAAACAAGATGGGCAAAAAAAACAAGATGGCAAATTTTCAAAATAGACGTTGTAACAAGAATTGAAGTGCCAAAATATGGCATCACAGCCAACGAGGCATTTATTCCTGTATTTAACAAGTGCACCAATGTAGTTAAAGTGACACTAGTATGGTAGACTAGTATCATTAACCATGTTCGCAACTACACTTATAGCTTCCATAGTGCCACTTTTACAACTATCTATCAAGTTGCACCTCTGCAACTACAGTCAACACTACAGAGTCTCTAGTGTCAATTCTACATTCAATGATTAGGTTACAACACAATCTTTACCCATTTTCGTCTATTCGGCCTTCCCTTAAGAAGAAAAAAATTCTTTTTTCTTTTTTCTGAAATCAGGCGAAAATTAATGAGCGCGTGGATGTCATCCATAAAATTTACTTGCTGTGGCCTAAGCACCACATACGAAGACACTAGGTATCAGTATATTTTCAATATCACAAAGAAACGAGAAGAAGCCGAATGTACGCAGTAGAATACGATTTTTGAGTAGTGTAGATTCATTGTATCATGTTGTATAATTTGTTGTGACCTGTACTGAACCCAGTGGGTATGTATGTACAATAAAGGTCTTCATTCATTATCCAAGAAGAGGTTGGGTCGCAGAGATAGTAGTTTTTACTGGCTGGCGAGGGAAGCGAGCCAGTAAAAAATCCAGCCCACTACTATTTCGGCGACCCAACCTCTGCTTGGAGAATACCAGTCAGAATCTGGTACAGACAAACGCTAAGGTGGACGCTCACTGCACTTGGGGCACCGGTGCGGCACTGCAGGGTTCGTAGATTAGTCAACGAATATCAGAGATAAAGAACGAATTTTCTTCCGTTTTGTGTATTTTGTTGTTTTTCAAGTCAGACATTTTACGTATTACGCTATATCTAAATTAATAAAAAAATGCGAAAATAACAAAACAGTGCCTTAGTGAACGAACCCCGCAGTGCCGCACCGGTGCCCCAAGTGCAGTAAGACTTCACCTTTAAACCGATGGCCCTAAGTCTAAGGCGTTGAACCACTTATTTTTCAATACGTGGATGGGTCAAATGTGAAAGGTCACCAAACAGGTTTGTCACCCTTCAAGCGGCCGGTTTGCACAGACACTTAATATCTGAGGAAGATCTACATTAGCAAGGTAAGTTTCAAACATATTCAGTTATGTCTCATTCTGAAATAGTAGGCCGTTTTCCTCTTAAATAGCCTTAAGATCTTTAGAACAAACAAAATGTCTTCTTCGGTTATGATATACCCCTTTCAACGCTGTTAGAGTTCAAAGTGGAACCAGTTTGTGTTATCTTTACCCAGGCTGGCATTTTGAAGTTGGTGATATTATGGTCTTGCTTTGAATAATTAAATTGTAACGGTATGCTGAATTTGGTAAACATCATTAGGGACTTCCTGGCAGGAGGGGGTTGTGATACGTACAAAGCCAAGTGTATTTAGCCTTTTCGGCTCACTGGTCTCTAACGTAGAACGGCAGTGTTTGTGTACGGTGTGTGACAGACAATGCCAAACTAACTACACCGGTCATAAGAAGAATTTGTTGGAAGGAGCGTTTGGCCGTAAGTTAAGATGACATGTTACCCTTACCGCAGGCTGACTCTCCTACCCAAGTATCTACGCGTTTTTGCAGAATCATACTATTCATCAATCCAAAATACAGTCAGTAGTGAAGCAATAAAATCCTAGCCACGCACTGCTATGATATCAGTATTAGACATCCAAATTAGCGTGGTTTCCTGAACGTTTCTTTGCGCCCCGTGCAATTGAATTCCCTTCTGTCATGTAATAGTTCATGCTCATACGATAATGAATTTCTGGCAATGAGCCTTTTTGGAGCTTTTTGTGGCAGTTTGAATTCATAGTTATTACGGCGTAACGTGCGCCTAGGTGGGGTCTGTTATTCCACCATGTGTAAAACAACATCCGGATCCCGTTTCTGACATTTGAATCGGGTCACAGTGTATTAACCTAAGAGTTGTTGAACTGCATTTTGACTACAGGCTAAACAAATCTATTGCATGTAACCAAACTCAGGGCAAGAGCGAAGAAAACTGCAAGGTTAAAAAGTGTTAGGGTTGTAGAATATAAAGAAGATTTGGAAAACGTTCCACCTGTCGCATGCTCTCGACATTGGCTACCTACGCAGAGTAAATACAGTTTGTAAAACGTAACTTCATGCATGCATAAAGAACAAAAGACCGTTTGCTGCCCATGTGTGTTTGTTAAGCGGCGTGTATCCAGTTTCTAGGCGAGTTTTTTTTTGCGTGACAGTCTAGCGTTGCAAAGTTAATCTAGCCTATCCTACGCTATGCTGGAGGTTCAAAGCTAATGGGAAGGTGAATTATACTTCATTGTATACTGCCTTCTTCAAAATTGTGCACACAAAATGTCTCTGCACCGTTATTGCTTAACCATGCATGAAGTAAGCGCAAAATGTAGTAAGTAAAATGTTTTTTGTGAAATAACCGAGTTAGGTGACATTACGTGACATGCATTCCGATGCAGCCCATGTTGTGTGTGAGTTGTTGTTGAACAACAGGGTACAATTTAGGCCTTTAAATTGATGTAGTAGATACCATCACTGATGAATCAGAGAACACAATATGGCACGGTACATGTGATTTGAGATACAAATTGCATCAGGTAAGAAAACAAATTAAGGCAATGACACAAGAACTGTTTGCAAGCCGGGGGCATTCACCTTTGAAATATTACCCACAATTCCTGACGCTGCACAGGCGTACTCGGAAGTGTGAAAGAGCCTATGCTTGTAAACTAACTTGTATGTTGGCAACATCTGACTGATAAAAGAAAAACACAAGTGCTGAGGTATAACCGCAGACCAATCAAGCTCTCGCCAATATCTAATATATTCAAATCGACACCTCCCATACGGTTCGGGTCATGGGTCATTGCTGCGTAACTTCGTCGAGGCACATTCAAATTCGTCGTGCGGTATCTAAGCCACACCAGAAACCCTGACGACAAGAACCTACAGCACCCCTTCCTCGACACATGAGTTAATGACTACAGGACAGTCTTAGATTCGTCGGACCCTTGTGGTACCCCCCCCCCCCCCCCCCCAAGATGAACGCCATCTTACGTCACGCTGTTGGAAAATTCCACAGAAGAACGCTGACGTGTCCTTTACCTGTCTTTAACCAAATAAGGACTTGGCCCCGCCCTTGGCACACCAGCTGCTCATTAGGCAGACCAGCGAGTCCGGCGTGTGTTCTTTCTCACCTCCCCGCGGCACAACACGTCTCAGCGAGGGTTTGTGCGACAGAAAGTCTGGCTCAAGGTTTGGTTTGATTTGACTTTGTTTATTCGACGGTATACCGCCAGGGCTACCAAACTAGCTGAAGGCTATTATCAAGGGCCAGCCCTGGTAACAATACAATATACAATAACAGCTATACGTTCATAGATACATGAAGTTTATTTTTCGAACTAGTTTAAACAGACAACGCAAGATACGAATAACTTTGACTACAGAGTTGCTGAAAAGTAGTGCTAAATAACAATAATCTCATTTTAAATGTTTAGTCAAAACATACAGAAGCTGTGCTTATCATAATTCAATTTAACCTTCCGCTCATCAATGTTTAAGACAAATGCTTTACTTTAATGTCTTAAAGGAAGGAGTGAGATCTTAGGCTATCTCAAACAGTAGACAGCGTTGTGTGGTTGAACATGAAAACAAATTGGTGCATTTTTGTGAGTGTCTAATTTTGTTGTTTGAGGTAATGTCACCGACGCCCCCCTCCCCCTTTCAAAGTGACTTCTATGTTGACAGTTACAGAAAAACGTGATAGCTTGGTCTCGCTACTAATTTAACCTTTAAAATGTGCCAAGAAAGCAACATATATTAATTCACTCTGTGATGTTTCTTTGAAGTTCATTGCACAAGGGAAGTTTAAGTGTCTTAATTCTTTTGCAATCACCAATAGTAACTGTCTGCAACGCAGCATTCTTGGGCTGCGTGTAAGTCTGAGAATATGTGTACGTGTATGAATGCATCATTTGCAATATAAAACGCTTGCCACAAAGCCTGTTATTAAGGCTACATGTACAACCCGCTTTGTTGCAAATATGTGAGACTAGGTCACTCAGACTTAAGTCCACTGACATTAAAACTGCCGAGACAGGATGGCACTGATTATACAGTTCGAGTCTAGTCATGCGTAAGGCGTTGGGATGGTCTTCTTTAGATTCAATGACCCTGCAACAGACTGAGGCTTACACACGCCCCCTTTCCGAAATATGCACAACTTGTCTTATTCTCACTTCACTGTGACTCTGTGTGACTGTGTAGGTTTGTATGTGTGTGTGTGTGTCCGTGTCCGTGTGACACTGTGTGTGTGTTTGTATGTCTAGAGCTGCCTGTGTGTGTGACTGTGTTTATGATCCTGTCTGTGTTTGCACGTTAATTGATGGCTGCAAAGCGAATTGGGCAAAGGAATGAGTTTTTGTTTGTTTGTTTGAACCTTTATTTATTCATGAAAGATATGTCTGATTGTCTAATGTACAACTTCGTAGTGCTCATTTATGTTTTACATCTTATGTGGACAACTGTAAACGTAAAACTCAACAAACAACAATGAACGCCCAAGGGCACAACAGCTGGTATCAGAGAATCGTCAGAATACTTAGGCTGGATCCCGAAATGTTAAAGAGTATGTGTGTATTTTTAAGGTATGCGACAAATGTCTCCTCGGCGTGTATGGGACCATTATGCAAATCAGTTGACGCTGTGTTACTGTGTTTAATTCTTTGTCGTTGTTTCCAGCCATGACTTTGATTCCAAAGTTACTAAAATTTGAATCCCCTGGTGTCCATATTGGCAGATAATTAGATTAAACAATGACATATTCGTGCGCTAAACGGGCGTACACTGCAATCCAACATGGTACAGATGGCTTAATTTAAAAAAAAAAGTTTTTTTAATCGTTCTTATCGGGCTTTCTATTTTGTCCAGTTCTACTAAAAATTACGTCATCGTTATGTCGGTGAAAATGTTCTAATGATATGCATATTTCTGTTCAGCACAATCTTACCGAGCTACATCCAACATGGCCACACGGGGTACGGCTGTCAGACTCCCGGCGAGGGGAGGGGAGAAGTTCGCAGAGAAGGAGTTCCCGTTTACTAACCTGGTCCTCGAGGGAGGCGGAGCGAAGGGGATTGCGTACATCGGGGCTGCCAAGGTAGGTAGCTTCATGAAGACTCAAATATTCTTGATTTCAATGGCCTACGGACACTCTTATACATGTATAAGCCCTCTCACACAGATCAGAAGTCATATGCGGCGACAGGAATTCCAAGTAATATGTCAAAGGTAAAGGTCCCGTACGTCAAAGAAAAAAGTCCTCGTCTCGACCATTGTTTCGATTTGCATAACAATATTCAGAAGGGTTTTGTTATCTTTTTCGGGGACTAAACCATTGATATATTTTCTAGACTTCCTGTAGCCGCACATCTGTTCTGATCTCTGTGAGAGGACTTAGATATATTTGATTTGATTTATTCGGCTGTATAGAAAAAAATACAGCCAAATTTTCAAGAATTTGTAATGATTTTCATTACATTGAGAGACTAACTGACAATGAAATTCAGCGTTTTGTTATCAAGCAAAATCTTATATTTCAACTTATACTCTACTCCTTATCCGTTCCCAGGTCCTGGAGGACGCCGGCATCATGAAGAACATCAAAAGGTTTGGCGGCACCAGCGCAGGCGCAATAACGGCGGCCCTGCTGGCGATTGGGATGACGTCAGAGGAGATGATGACGACACTGAGTGGTGTGGACTTGTGGAAAATACTGATGGGTAAGCGGAACATGTGTCCCTCTTTTCATTCCGTTCCATTCTTTCTATGGGCCTTACGTGGTTCTTGGTCAATAATCGCGACAATAATCTACTCCTCAAGGACAAGGGGGCGGGGTGAGGGGCAGAAGATCCACGCAAGTCTCGACCTAGTTCTCGCAACTCTCGCAAGAACTAGGTCCCTCAGCTCTGTGAGCAAGATGGACTGATAACCATCGAAAATTCGGAGGACATTTAAGAAGTAGTCACTGCTTGATGAAAATTCTATTAACAGTGTAACGTTACATAGAGTCGATTCCATATTACTGAGAGGGTGTTTCTTGCCTTTTGTTCTAACAGTTTGGAAATCTTTGTAACAATCTAACTGTGATAAGTAACTGTTTAGAACTATTTACAACATCTATGTGACGTTCTAAATGTTTCTATAGTATTCAAACATGTTAGAAACATTTCTAACATCAAATACATTATTTCTGTTAGTTTCTAAACTGTTCCAACATAGATGCATCATTTGTGATCACATGTTCGAACATGGAAACAATATGATAAAACTGGGTCAGTGGGCTGGGAAGAGGGCAATTCACACATCCCTGCCAAGTGCAGGAAATTATGTCTGTCTGCCACCTTCTCACAAAAGACTCACCAGTTTATACTAAAGAAAATCTAAAAATACAAGAGCCAAACAAAGGACCAAGCTTAGCAGCTTTGTTTATGGGGTCAATAAAAGTTTTTATGGAGGGAAAAAATGACACAAAATGTTGGAACATGTTGGAACAATAACAAAAACACATAGATGTTTGAAAATTGTTCTAAATAAAGAGATAATGATATCATTACTTTCCCAAATGTTCCAACAAATATAAAAAGGTTCAAACATGTTTAAACTTTCATTTTGAAATGTTTGAACAATTTCGAACTTTAGTGACTGAAATGTTCTTTTACTCAAAATAGTTCAAACTTATTACAAATATTATTTCAAATCCATCTCGGTGACTTGGAATTGACTCTACGTGACTAATGAATCTCTTTAATGATATTGGTATTTCTAACTGTGAACAGATGGAGGTAAACATTGGATCTCCTGGCTGAATTATGCCTCCTACGCCCACAACCTCATCTACCACAAGGGCGCCAACCCGGGCAACGACTTTCTGGAGTGGTTCGGTAAAGTCATCGCGAACTCGAGAGAGGTGGTGGAGCACGGTCTGGACGGTGACATAACCTTCCTGGAGGTATGCATCAACTTAACTCTCATTCACCATTATCCGCGGGGTGACCTATATCCGTTTTTTAAACAGGACATTTAGCAATGTCAAGTCAACGGACGGTGGTTTCAAATGTCAATATTTTAAATGCTGCACTGTCCGTCAACTTGATATCCCTAAATACCCTTCATCAACCTCCAATCAACGGATATAGGTTACCCCGCGGATAAAGGTGAACTAGCGTTACATTTAACTTTCTGTTTGTACAAATGTACCTTAAGCTGATAATCTTTAGCTTCTTTTATTTCTACTAAACCACAAAATTAAAGGACATGTATTTTTTTCTCTCAACTCCTCTATTTTCCATTCATTTGCTTCCTTGTGGTCGCACACCATTGGGCAGTGAAGTGTGTATTTATGTCTTTGTACAAGTCCAGTTCGCATGTGTAGCAATCGTCGTCCTTGAAGCATGTTCGCACTTGAACATGTAAGTAAGAAACATACATTAGACACAGTCGACAACAAACCATTGTTCTCACGTCCGCAAAAATACTATGGGTCTATCTTTAGTTACATTTCCCGGCCCAGCAGCTTTTGGGAACGAAACTGACACCATATGAAAGACACCAAGCTACACAAGACGTAAAGAGAATAGTCGCAAGCATTTCTATTTTTCGTCTCCACAAACAGCCCGGCCGGTCCCCGGTTTGAAAACATGACGTTAGACTTACCGACCAAAGAAGAGTATGAGAGACATAATTTCAGACGTACCCTTATTTTGCAGCTGCACCAGGTGCTTAACCGTGAGCTGTGCATCGTGTCGTACAACGTGCAGTACGCCCGGGAGTTGTACTTCCACGTCAAGACCACACTTCTCATACATACAAAACATTAAACATTTACATACATTCCCATTAAAACGGTCATGATTTTATATTTTAGCTGCACCAGGTGCTTAAGCGTGAGCTGTGCATCGTGTCGTATAACGTGCAGTACGCCCGGGAGTTGTACTTCCACGTCAAGACCACGCCGCTCATGCGGGTACGGGAGGCAGTGCGCATGTCCATGTCCATTCCGGGTACGTAAACCTGTAGCACTAGATATATGAATAAATGCATGATTGACTGATTGATTAATTTATTGAGTTGCTGCATGTGAATGAATGTACGAATTAATCAGTGAATCATTGCATCGATGAATTGATAAATGGATAATTGAGGGGCATGGATAAACGGATGAGGAAATGAATGCATGGAAGAATGAAAGAGTGAATGAATGAATGACGTCAGCGTAGGGCTCGTTTCGTTGGGTGCTGGTCAACTTGTTTGTAATGATTTGAGATGTATTGTTCCCAATCTTTTTTGTTATTGTATTGCAAAGACGGAGTACATTGATATTTTCAACTGTATTGTTTATCATTATCTTGTGATTCAATTGTCCATGTATGTTCATGGTATTGTTTCACGGCAAAGCCTAAGATAAACACTTAGAGATCAGGATTGCAACTAAACAAAATGTTGAGAAATACAGTAATGAAATATTTCTTATTTACTCCCAAAGTGGCGTTCGAACCGTACCAGCGCGGCGGGTTCCTGCACATCGATGGAGGGTTGGTGGCTAACTACCCAATCTACTGCTTCGACGGTAGGAACTGTTAATTAAGTCGCATGCATAACCACCTTTTTTTTCGTTTCTAAGGCATTGGTGTAGGTTAGCATGCTGTTTTCCGTAAGGCGTTGGCAGGTCTTTTTTTCCCGTACACAGATCTGACCTTATGGATACGCCAATGCGCGGTTCATACTTCGCATGCGTTTGGAGATGCCTTATCTGTATGACAACGTTAAAAGCTCCTAACTTGTATTGACTAACACCTGGCTTAATACAGGTACAGGCACGTTGTGCTGATGTGTAATATTTAGCCCGTTATCTTTTAGTAATAACATGATCACCTACATTCTTTAAGTACAATCTTTATTGACACGACAAAAGTACAGCGACTTTCGTAAGGTCTACATGTATAACAACTACTTACAGTACAACTAAACACATATATATGGATATCTATAGGTATGGATACATCAACATAAAGAGTCTAGCATGTCATTTACACTATTGGTTCTACGGTATAAACAATCGTGGATATATTTGCCTACTTGGATTATCGCCTCCCAGAATGTACTTGAATTTATCTATCGAACAGAGAGTAGCAAAGTCTTTAGAGCAAGTGGAAAGTAATGTGAACAGCTCTGTGCGTGTATCATCATATCGAGAACAATCCATAACGAAGTGACGTTCTCGTCTTCGATCTCATTTGGGCAGAATGGACAAAACCTCTGGTCACGGTGAATTTTAGAATATCTTCCGGCTTCTATATTTAGTTTGTGACTACAGATTCTTATCTTTGTAATTGCTCTACGAAGTTCGAAATTGTGTACATTCGAAAGATACTTCTTTTGTCCGTATCTTTCCTTTAGCGTAGAATAAATGGAAAGTTTTTAGTTATTCTGGATAGAAGAATGCCATTCTTGAATGTATATATCCTGTAAACGGAGTCGTAATTGGTCGATTAGCATATTAACATGATACAACCTCGGGTTTGTCCATACATACCCAAAACCATTATAGTTGAGAATGTCAGTTACGTGATTTGTCCAATCGTATTCACCGGAAAGTACGACATCATATGCTTCACGTAGTAAAGAATCTTCGGGTAAGTTTGCTAGACGGTGCCAGTATTTGATTAATTAAGTGCATGCACATTTAAAAAAAAAAACTAATTTAACCTTGACAAATCTTCGGCCTCAGCCATTTTTTAAAGATTTCAAGGATGGCGCAGGTCAGAGGTCTTGCTTTCTTGATATCACACAATAATTTACAATTCAACATTCCACAATCACTTTCGAAGTAGGCAACATAATATCTACCTGTCTTCTTATTTTGAACCGCAAACAGACTTGTCTAACTGCCGGTTGTCAATGTCAAATTCCTAGGCTGGTGGCTGTCGCTGAACGATGAGAACACCTTCCGCGCAAGGTTTGACGGGAAAACGGAAGCGGAAGTCAAGACCCTCATGAGCCCCGAAAACCTGCGTGATAAGCGCTTCAGTCCTGTCCAGGGCAGCAACGGAGGGGAGAAGACACTCGGCATGATCCTGGTATGTGGAAACGATTATTTGAAAAACATTTAAGGCTCTAAGTGGCAAATGTGCAGTTTTTTTTGCACACTGGCACACCAAATCCGTGAGGTTTTTTTTCACACTTTTTCACAAAAAATCTGCCTTTACCTTCTGTCTGTACAGGGTATGTGAAACTGTTGGTTTATTTATATATAACATGAATGCAGTAACGCACAGTTTTCGTTGATCCAAAGGAAAATAGAAAAGTAGGCTTTTGAATTTTAAGTTAAGATCTAATAATAGAATTTTCATCAATCAGTGACTACTTTGTAAAGTTAAAAACACATACCTCCAAATTGTCCCTCGACGCTGTCACATGGTGATAACTCAGCATGGCATCCTCGCTTCCATGCCCATCTTAAGCTCATTCGTAGTCACTCGAAAGAAGAAGCTCCTCCCCTTTCGGTGACGCATGCGCTCTCGGCTTGCTTGATTTCTTCAGTTGTAATTTTTGCTTCATATCGGATAGTCCTATCTGTAATAGCTCTGTCACAATGAGTGACCGTAGTTCGCGTTCGCGTGATAAACGTAAGTCTCAGCGGTCACACAAAAGTGACAAACATAAGTCGCGTTCTCGGCAAGTTCAGCAAGAGGACAAGAAACGCGAGCGTGTTAAGAAGATAACGCCGCGTGAATTCAGGGCAAGTACTGCCCCGCCGGCGCCACCACGTGGTGCAAAATCCAACATGCCCGCACATGTTCGTGACCCAGCTGCCGTCCCCCCTGTTACAAGCCTGGCGGAGTTTAAGCGCCGTATGGCTGCTCTCCCGGCAGCACAGGGGAGTTCTACGCTCCATGGCAGCGAGTTTTCTCTTAGGGATTCCGAGCGGGAGCTTTCGTCCGGGCATGTTCATGAGCATGAGGAAAATTTTCCAGAAAATATGGCGGAGTTCCGTGCTATGCTAGGGGTCAACACCCTACAAGAAGATCAAAATTCTCTCCGTGCGGCCTTCGGCCTTATGACTGAAGAATTTCGGGGAGTTAAAGAAATTCTTGGCTCCATTGCGGCTTCCGTAGGCTCAAAGAGGCCTTCGGTGCCACCCTCAGAGGCGGAGTCGGTTCGTTCGAAACGGGCTCGTACGGGCGACAGCGGCGAGGAGTCGGACTTCTCCTCGGTCAGCGTTGAGTCTTTCGTGCCGCTGCAGCGTGAGCCGCCCGACCCGGATAAAGTGTGGACGGCCCGCCCGTCGGTTGTTAGTTACACCGAGCAGTACTTCGGGTTAGAGAAGCGTGAATTTGCCGATATTAAACATTGGCAGGGTAAATTCCTTCTCCCACAAATGCACCTAAAAATCTCACGGTGCCGAAGCTCGATAACGCTACGATGAAATTACTGCCGGCGGTTGACCCGATCAGAGGTAAGCATTGTATCAATGCGGACAAGCCGCTTTTCACTTTGCAGGAAAAGTTATTGTATGTACCAGCTCCGATTCTGAATCTATGGCAGATGCTTGGTGATTGTGATGGTAATCTTTCGTCGTCTGACTTGACTGTAATGAAAGATTGTGCAGCGACTGCTATTTGGCTGCTGGGTTCCGCTAATCGTTACCTTGCTGAAATGAGACGTCTGTCTTTAGCCGAGGTTTCTACCGTAGATACAGCCAAGGATTTGTTTGGGATGATTCCCGATGAGCCGTCACACTTGGTTCGTTCGGATTTAGCGTCCAAAGCGAAGGAGTTAGTGGCGGGCAAAAGGGCTTTAGTTGACTCTTTGAAGCCAAAATATGAGCAGAGGCCCCGATGGGGGAGGGGCCAGTCGGGCGCCTCGCGTTACGGTGGCCGGGGCCGCGGCTCCAATTCACGTAAATCCCGCCCCCCTCCCCGCCAGTCCGGCGGTAACAACAAGTTTTACTGGGGTGCGCAGTACTCCCGTTCCTCCGGTCAGGGCGGAGACGGGAGCTTCGGGAAGAAATCTAGCAAGTAGTTGTGTTTCTTTGTGTATGCAAGATTTAGGCCGGTGTCCGTCTGAATCACAACCTGTACCTCGCCCCTTAGTTCGAGCCCTTCCTCATGGGGGCCGTTTGAAGCATTTTTTGCCGGTTTGGCGTACTTTGACTAGCGATTCAGTAATTCTTGACATCATTAAGGGGTACAGGTTGCCATTTAAGCGGACGCCTCCAGTACAGACTAGTATTCCCTGGACTCGAGCTTTGTCTCCAGAGGAGGATTTGGCCCTGGATTTAGAAGTTGAAACCTTGTTGCAGAAAGGTGCAGTGAAAGAGGTCCCTTTCAGTTCAGATCTTTTTATTTCTCGGTTGTTCACTGTACCCAAGAAATCAGGGGGCCTTCGGCCCGTCATCAATCTCAGACCTCTGAATAGATGTTTGTTTGTACCCAAGTTCAAGATGGAGCATTTATCCTTAGTTCAAGATTTGGTGCGTCCAGGAGATTTTTTCTGTAAGATTGATCTTACTGATGCTTATTTTTCTGTTGCGATTCATTCTACCCATCAGAGGTTCTTGTCGTTTGCGTGGAAGAATCGTTTTTATTCCTTCGTTTGTATGGCGTTTGGGATTTCCACCGCGCCGAGAATTTTCTCGAAGATTTTGAAGGTCATTACTTCGCATTTGAGACGACGAGGTATTCGGTTAATTTGTTACCTTGTTGACATGCTGATTATAGCCAGTGATTATGAACGCTGTAGGCAAGACGCCAAAACAGCAACAGAATTCATTGCCCACGTGGGTTTCGTGACCAATCTGGGTAAGTCTATCTTAGAGCCAACCCAGCGTATTGTTTTCCTTGGTTCAGGTTTAGATTCTGTTACCATGTCTCTCTTTCTACCGAATGATAAGGTGATCGAGCTGAGTCGATTAGCCAATGCTGTGCTCGAGAAAGGTCGACTCACTGCACGGGAGTTAGCTCATGTTATCGGAAAGTTTCAAGCAGCCGCCGTCTCGGTGCTTCTGGCGCCACTACATTTCCGACAACTCCAACTCCTCCTTATCTCAACACTTCGGCGGACAGGGAGAGATTGGGACGCGTTAGTTCATCTGCCACAAGACGCGCAGCAAGATTTAGTCTGGTGGAGAGACAGTCTGCCGCAAAACTACGACCGTCCGATTCACTGTCCCGTAGGGGACATCGTGATCGAAAGCGATGCCTCGCAACTTGGCTGGGGAGCCTTCTCCGACGGTATAAGCACAGGTGGTCGTTGGTCGGTCAGGGAAAGGGCTCGTCACATCAATCAGTTAGAAATGATGGCAGCAACTTTCGCGGTTCAGTCTTTCTGCAAGGACAAAGTCAATTCTGCGGTTCGCATCAAGTCCGACAATTCGACGGTAGTCGCGTATATCAATCGTCGGGGCGGCACGAAGTCGTCAGTCCTAGCAGACCTTGCTCTCAACCTTTGGAGTTTCTGCGTGGAGAGAGGCCTCCTGTTGTCGGCCGTCCATGTGGCTGGCCTGGACAACGTGAGAGCAGATTTCAAGTCGAGGAACTTCAACCGTCTCACCGAATGGTCTGTGTCACCAAGTGTGTACGAGATCATTCTGCAGATATGTCCCGCCCTCCGGAATCCGAGGGCAGTGGACCTTTTCGCATCCCGTCTCAACAGGAAGCTCCGCCTGTATGTGTCCTGGGAGCCGGACCCAGAGGCGGTGGGAACGGATGCGTTCACCCTGGATTGGAACCAGTGGGAGGCTCTGTATGCATTTCCCCCGTTCATCCTTGTCGGCAGGGTGTTGACGAAAATTCGCCAAGACAAAGTGCAGAGAGTACATCTCCTGGCACCTATATGGGAGACAGCGGCCTGGTATCCCATGCTCCTCCACATGTTAGTCCAAGAGCCAGTCAGGCTGCCAACGAGTCGGTTTCTACTCACGCAACCGGTGGACGGGACACCTCACCCGCTAGGAGAGTCGCTACGTCTAGCCGTGTGGACTGTCTCAGGACTCGATACCGAGAGTCTGAAATTTCGGATGGAGTTACCAGAGTGCTCCTGGCATCCTGGAGACCGAGAACCAGTGGGTTATACTCGTCCTCCTGGCGGAGATGGTCTCGCTGGTGTGGTGGAAAAAGTCTTGATCCCATTTCGGCGCCACTGAACAAGGTACTCGACTTTCTGTATCGCCTTTTTGATAAGGGTCTACAGTACCGCACGATCAATGTTTATCGTTCTGCCATCTCTTCGACACACTTGAATGTAGAAGGTAGGCCTATAGGTGCTCACCCTTTAGTTTCTCGTTTCATGAAGGGTGTGTTCGAGTTGCGTCCACCCGTACCAAAACATGTGTTTATTTGGGATGTTTCAGTTGTCCTGAAATTCCTACGTAAGTGGGCACCGGCAAAATGTTTGAGTTTAAAGCAGTTGACTCTCAAGGTGGCCATGTTAGTAGCCTTGGTGTCTGCAGGAAGAAGCCAATCCTTAGCTTTGTTAGACACTAGTCATATGAGTTCCTCTAAGGACGGTTTGTCATTTGAAGTGTACAAACTGACAAAGACTTCTAGACCAGACAAACCCTCTCATTCTTTGTTTGTGGCTAAGTTTGAGCAGAAGGAAGTGTGTCCTGTGGTTTATTTGAAAGCGTACTTAGCTAGGACAGCATCGTTCCGTTCGGATTCTGATTCGCGTGTGTTCCGCGCATTGGTCAAACCGCACAAGGCAGTGTGCTCAGCTACGATTGCTCGTTGGCTCAAATCTGTCCTTTCAGAAGCTAGTTCAGTCACCAAAGGCTTCACCGGCCACTCTGTCAGAAGTGCTGCTACCTCTGCTGCCCGTCAATCCGGGGTATCAGTGAAGGATATAATGCTAGCAGCGAACTGGTCTAGTAGTTCGACCTTTGAAAAGTTTTACAACAAACCTTCAAATTTGTCTCATTTTGGTCATTCTGTTCTGGCCTCCGCTTCAAAGTCATGCTGAGTTATCACCATGTGACAGCGTCGAGGGACAATTGAAGTTTGGTACAAACCTTGGTGCCGGACAAATGTAATTGTCCCTCGACGTGGAACATGGTGATAACCCGGCCCAAAAGTACTGCTGCGGTACTGCAACTGGCTGTTCCCACCCCGGGATGGTCGGCCAGAACAGGTTGTGAAGAACTGAAGAAATCAAGCAAGCCGAGAGCGCATGCGTCACCGAAAGGGGAGGAGCTTCTTCTTTCGAGTGACTACGAATGAGCTTAAGATGGGCATGGAAGCGAGGATGCCATGCTGAGTTATCACCATGTTCCACGTCGAGGGACAATTACATTTGTCCGGCACCAAGGTTTGTACCAAACTTCAATTTTCGATGGCTGTCAGTCCATCTTGATCACGGAGTGACCTAGTTCTCGCGAGAGTTAGGAGAACTAGGTCGAGACTTGCCTGGATCTTTTGTCCCTCACCCTCATAAGGTCAATCTGTGAAGTTCTGTCAAGATGGACTGATAGTCATAGAAAATTTGGAGGTACGCGTGTATACCTTTATCAAACATTAGTCACTGATGGATGAAAATTCTATTAATTGCGTACATACGAGACTCGTGAATCTCTTCAAGTTCAGATATCCCTTTAAACCCCAGTTCTCGAAAGACACGGACCCTACTCCACACGAGGTGGAGCTTGAGGAACGGCTAGCCAGGCTGGAAGAGGAGGATCCCACCGCGATGAAGATCCGCCCGACAACCAAACTGGCAAGGTACGTGTAGTGAGTTTTGTGGCTCTGATAAATATTTGTTTGTTTGTCTGTTTGAGCCTTAATTTATTCAGGACTAACTAAATATCTAATACCAGCTTAAATATAACAAGAAACAGTCGTGCTTTCAAGTACCAGAATTTCCAACCTAGGATTGATGTGTAAAAAAAAATTGAATTTTCCCAGAACTATCGTAGAGTGGAATTTGTTATCACCAAGCACAACAAGAGCTGCATCTTTGTTGGATAGTTTTTAAAGAGCATTTAGAGATAATGTGCAAAAGCTACGTGTCGTTCAGTGTAATATAAAGCCAGGTTAAATATAGTCCAAACCAAGAAACATTTTTTAAAAAGTTGAATACGTTTTGTCCTACTAGCAAAGATTTGTTACGGAAGGCCGGCTGTCCTATGTTGTTGTCGGTTGCTGGTGCTGAAATCGTCTGCTTGAACATTCTTTACATTCTTTGACATTGAAGTCGCACCAAGAGTGTTATAACAACTTAAATGACTGCAATATTATCTCACGGTTATATGAAGCTCCTTCGAAGAAGCCCAGGCCGCGCGAAAGGAGTTCAACAGCGAGGAGCAGAAGAGGTTTGCTGGGTACAGGAAAGGGCTCGTCAGGATCGAGCGGGTTTACCAGGAATCAACTCCGGACACTCTGGAGGAAAACTTCATGAAGGTAAGATTAAGACTTTCTCTCTCCCTAAGGAAAATTTTGGCCTTGGCTGTTTATCAACGTGTTTTAGGCGTTATGTTGGGCTTTCTGTTAGTACTGTTTTCTTCAGTGTCGGTGGACTAAACTGAACCTCGGTCCAACTGGCGAGTTTAAAACTGCAAATATTCATAGTAACATTATCTCACCTGATTATAGCAACGCACTAGAAATGTATGCTTTTCGTGCTTGGCAGATAGAATCGTATAACGTGTCTTTTATAATCTAGATCTGTTTCGTAGTTCACTGCATGTACACACGTAGCGGAAATATTGATTGCATCACCAAAAATCTTCTTGCTTTTACTAAGACACTGCATTCTCTGGTGCCGAAAGTTTGGTAGAATAGGGTCATCGTTATATACTAAAAGTTAAAGATCGTAAAATGTTTACATTTAAGGAATTCAAAGAAGATGAGTTCAAACCGTGGGGGTGGAGCAGGGCCGAGGCATTTGCTGCGTACTTCCCACAGGTGGAGCGTGGAAAGGTAGGTGTAAAAAGTTACGTGTTTATTGTATGTCAAGATAACTGTTGACTATAGGTGATTATTGAATACTTTGGTGGCTAGTGCGGTGAGAATGAGATACACATTTAATCTTTTATTTTTTTTTTTGCAAAATAAATAGTGTGCTCGTAGGGCATAACTGCTAGGTGTTTGCCTAAAAGGTTCTTGGATCAAATCCTGTTATACTACTGTTCCTTTTTGCCCTTGAAAAAGGAATCTTAAACGAATTTTGCTATATACGATTTGGTGCAAAAAGAGTTGAGGGAGGGGGGGGGTCTACTGAGGCGATTTACTCCGCCTTCCACTACCATTTCCTAGATACAATTTCCTCAGGCATGTCTGGAATTTTTCCACGCATGCGTAGTAGTATCATCTGAGTATTCCCAGGGAATTTGTTTTAATGACTTTTTTTATTCTGTTTATTACTTTTATGAAAAGGGACGACGTTTGTCATGATTTCCTTTTTTGTACATAGGAGCCCACTGACGCTGTTGTGAAGCACATGAGGGACAACTGGCTCGTTCTGGAAGCGAAGACCCTTCTTCTAGGGGAGAAGAAAGTGGAGACCACCACGGAGTACTACGGATCTTTGTTGGATTTCATGGGGAAGAACGAACCTTTTGAGGTACGTAATAAAGTATGGTGGAGAAGGCTAGTGCAGCGAATTGTCATAATGCCCAACGACCCACTAGAAGGTTCATTGAAAGGTGAGGTGAGGGGAATAAAGTATAAAACGAACTCCTGTGATTCTTCCAAAACATACAATTCCAAAGTTTGCTTTAGTGTTTTATGGAGTAAACGGTCTTACAATTAGACCGATTTTAATTCTTGGCTGCTGGCGTCTGTTGATTTTACCACCAGAAGGAAAAGCTATATCATATCCGACCTCGTCTTCTTGTCGGCTCTCGTGCATTCTCGCGCTGTGTTCTCGCGGGAACACCTTTAAAAAATGGCCGCCACGAATAGAAATGGTCCTCGCAATACATCGCGTACAGAGTTGGGACTTCTTCTTGCCAAACGTCTTTCACTTGACGTTGACGAAATCTTTGAGTCACATGCGAAGAAGTGGTCAAAAGAACTCTCCTCGAAGAAAATCTGAAAAAGGCCTACCACTCGCTTTAGTTGTCTAGAATAGACCCTTGACCAAGTTCTACTCTTGCCTGCCGTTTATGAAATTTCCCCACATCTTCTCTAGGGCTAAAAGGACTGTCAATCTTCCCTGGCGCCAGGTGGTGCGTCCATGAGACCAATGCTTTAAACATTCAAGTACCCCCCCCCCCCATCGCTTAAGTGTAAAGTTAGATAGAGACCACATGACGTATTGTAATACTGTAATATGAATGAATGAATGAAGACCTTTATTGTACAGTTTTGCCCAACCGAGCTAAGTACACGTACAGGTCACAACAAGTCAAGATATATACATATAAAAGTATCACAAATCTAGTCTAACACAAAAGTTCGGCTTCTTCGCGCTTCTTGGTAATGGTGAAAATGTAGGATTGTATGGGTTTCGCTATGGTCGGTTTGTCAAATCGCGTGAGAAATATAAACTTGTCAGTGCTACTCATGTGTCTAAAATGAGGGAATCTACTTTCTATATAACTAAATAGAGTATTTCTATCATTGACATACATATCGCAATCAACTGTGAAGTGCACTTCATCTTCTACCATGTTTGAGGTACAAAATTGGCAGACTCTTTGTTCTAGAGGAGTGCGGTTGTGCATTCCAGATTCAATTCGCAGTCGGTGGTAACTGATTCTTAGTTTAGCAATGGTAGTTCTGTGCCGAATGTTTGTAATTTTCAAATACTGCTCTTCATTGTATGTGGATTTTAGTAATCTGTACGTTCGGAGTTTGTTTTTCGCTCCTAAACCTTTATTATCATTATGACTGTTGATTAGAAAATTCTGGAAATAAATATCCTTCAGTCGTTGGTGGATAGCAGAAATTAGGTGGGATGCGTTTGGATCTGTTGACTCATGGGCTTGCCAAACAAAAGGGTAACCACACTCCTCCAAAGTTTTGCGAACACCAGATGCCCAACATTTAGTACCTGATGAATCTAAATCAAGCTGACATAGGAGAGCGTGTAATATGGTAACAGTACTGTGTTTTTGTTTCACTACCAGGAGGAAGACGTGAAGCGAACCGTCGGTATTGACATTGACTACGTGGGTACCATGGACTTCGACATGGCGAATGAGGATATGAACTTCCTCATGGATGTAAGCAACAATCTTCTTAGTTTACCTGCTTTTGTGTGCTAAAGTCGATTGAATGAATTTGTATTGGACAATCCTGACCTTATCTTAGTATACAAAATCATTTATTCGTATAAAATTTTGCGTGTTTTAAAAAGTGTTTGTTTGTGTGTGTTGTGTGAGTGCGTATGCGAGCGTGTGATTGTGTGTGTGTGTGTGTGTGTGTGTACGCGGAATGTATGTATGTTTGTGTATGTGTGTGTGTGTGTATACGCGATGTGTGTGTGTGTGTCTGTGTGTGTGAATTTGAATTTTCTGATTGCAAACGTTGCGTGTGCTTTTTGCCTACACAAGATTAGACATTAGTACTTTAGTTGATAAATGAAGGCGATGGAATTTTTTTATAAAAAAAACACAACTCTGATGTTTTTGATGTCTTGTTGAAATCATTTCAAGTTGAATACAATCCTGACCTGTTTGGTTACACTTTTCTAATACAGTAGAAGTCGTTTAATTGCACGGCTTATTTGCCAGCGTATTTGTGCAGCTATACGGCTGGTGCAACAATACGAAGTTACCTAGCTGGATCGAAAAATAAGAAGTTATCTAGGTTTGGGATATGGGCATTTATTGTTTTATGTGCGTTAATCCGTTGTGCAATTAACTGGCTTATACTGTACTATCTCTGTCTGCCATACAGCAAGGCGCGGCTGCTGCCGTAGCGTTCCTACGTGAATACGAGCCTCCAGCAGAAGGTGCGGCTACTCATCATGAGTCTCACAAGGAAGAGTCTGACAAGGAAGTGTCTGAAAATGAATACTGATAGCTTCTACACAGAATGGACCGATCCCAAAACCCCGCCCCCTGATCGATTATGGTTCTATTTCGAACACCTCCGTCAAAAATAGCCATTTCTGTTCCACCGGGCAGTTTTTGACGGAGGTGTTCGAAATAGAATAGGGGGCTCTATCTGTTCGATATCGAATTCGATAGGGTTGGTTCATTTCTGCAACATCCACAAGATCATTTTTCTGCAGTTTGCATTGCAATTTTTCAAAAACCCATCATAATGCTCATGCTTTGCTGAAATTTAAGAGGGAGCGGCCTAAATGTTTCAAATTGTGTTTAGGTTGGTGGTTCCTGCATAAGGAATTAGTAAGATCACTTTAGGTAAAATTCTGCTTTAAAAATAGATTTAGTAGATTCTAATCACAAACTTGGCCGCATTATGATAGTATGATAACGTAATGTTATACGTCATACTGGCAAATTGTGGAAGAGAGCATTCACTAAACGTCAAACGTCAACGCTGTGTGTGTCCTGAATATTGAGTAGCAGAAGGTGGTTGACCTTCAAAAGAGGAATAAAGCTTACCGGCTTACAAGATTTATCTGTCTTTCCTTTCTATCTAGACTGAAATCGTAAAACGAGTGCTATGTATAGTCAATAAAAGAATTAAGGCTTACGTCTGAGTATCGATTCTTTATCAATATATTATTTACATCTCTAAACCCTCATTCATTTGACAATGCTGATGCGTAAACAAAACATTTATAATATTTGTAGATTTATGTGTGAGTGAGATTTATGTAAGAATTGTTCATCGACAGACCTTCCCGTGGGAATAACGTTACGATTTCCTTGAAATAAGTAATGTCAAATTCGTGTTGCCTATGTTATTATCCCTAATAATTTTAAAATGCAGCTTTTTTTTACCCCCAACATATTTGTAAGTAGAATTTGGCGACGAGCGCACAGAAATGGCGGGGGTTGCGCTTTGTCGGCTTATAGCCTTTGTTGCTGCAGTGTAGTTTTTTTTTTTTTTTTTTTAGAAACTAAACACCATACTTGTGTAGCAATGGTCATGCTGTACTCAAACAAAAACACACAAAACGGACACACCTATACACACAAATAAAACACGCACAAATACAAATCACAGACACACGCACGTACTTACACACGCACATGCAAGCGTTCTGCCAAATTTATGGCTATTCGTGTTGCTAGAAGTCTGACTTCTTGACCTTTTCCATTGTTGAATCTTCACAAAGGCAAAACCGCAAAAACTTGCCATACAGGTTTGTCAAAATCCTGCGCCGCGATACAAAGCAGACGTCCCCTGATACGTGTGTTTAAGTTTTAAAGGTAGGTTTTTAATCGTATTGTATCACTTCTTAAAACTTAGCTCTGTTAAGCTAAGTTTCAAACGTTTTTTGCTGAAGCCTCAAATGTACGTTTTAGCGACTACAGGTATTTTAGAAGGGATCAGACTCTGAAGGACAAAACAAGATGGCCGATGATACACGCCCCCTAAATTCATAACATGAGGCATTTAAGGTCAATTCAGTATAGTCAGCGCCCACAGAAGCAAAATAGCTGGCCAAATGAAACTTTCAGCTGTAAGACAATCTGTGCCCTGTCGATCTAGGCCCTGCCCAATGTAACAACATAGATTGTCAAGAGCTAAATACGGGAAAAAACTTTGATTATGAAATTTGTTGGCCTTAATTATGGTGATCAACAAGGTCGACCGAATCGTGTTAACAGTATTCCGCCTTGATTTTACAGGTGGACAGTAGGAAGAATGGCATCTAAAACCCAGGTGACACTTCCCAAGGCCAGCGGAGAGGCCTTTAACCAAAAGGAATTCCCTTTCACGAACCTGGTCATGGAAGGGGGAGGGGCGAAGGGAATCGCCTATGTGGGGGCAATGAAGGTAAGGTCATTGTGATTTTCAATCTCCAAGCAGATCCCACGGTAGCATAGATAGTATCAAAATCTGGCAAAGGACAGAAGCCGGTTTATGACTGTATGTAAACACACGCACAGGCCAGCTACACTCCTTTACCAAATTATGTCACTATTTTATAATGTAGGATCTGCTTGGAGATTAGGTGACTTGATCAGTCGAAGGCATGTTACTGACATGAAGTAAGTTATGATGCAATCGAAAATGTTACATGTATATATTATTCAATATAAAAGTCAAAGTTTACTTCACAACGATTGCATCAAATACAATGTAATGTATGGTAAATAAGACGTACATGTATAACTAACAACTACAAACTGTCCACACTAGTGTATTTATCATTTCTCAATAAAAATCTACCAAATGAACACTGAAGGACTATCTATGATGGGTCCTTTGAAAGTACATAATTACATTGAGGGAGGGGGGGCATTGGAACAACTGAATTTATAGCTAAGAAGAGATGTCGACTTCCGTAAGAATGGTGGTCTTCTTAATACGTATATATGTGAACATATATGGCTTTCCAAAAATAAAACATAGAAATATAGAAGGCATCCAAAAAGGAATAAACCATTCAAATTCAAGTGTAGAGAAGAAGAATATTCCCATGTTGTTTGGTGCATTTTTGCTTCTATTCGTTTGTTTGTTTGTTTGTTTGTTTGTTAAAGATTCTAGAGGAAGCCGGCATCATGAAGAACATCAAACGGTTCGCCGGCACCAGCGCAGGCGCAATAACGGCCGCCATGGTAGCTGTGGGGATGACGTCAGAGGAGATTCTGAAGGAGATGAGTGAGGTGGACATGATGAAGGTCGTGATCGGTGAGAGATAGGCGCAATATGACGGTGACCTAGAGTCTAGATGACCTAAGAACATGACCTATGACCTATGTACTCCTGGTTATCCATATAGAAGAACCCCAGTTATGCGTTATCATGACGCCTGTAATACTGTTAACACTGTCCACCTTCGACTGAAATGATGAGATGTCACGGTAGTAACTACTGGCTAACGCCGAAACTAGTTATCCAGTAGCCACTACTAACACTATGTGTATGAGGTGATATGACAAACAGCAGAAATTCACTGATTTTAATATTACAAGAAAGAAACATGAACACTGCCAAGAGACAATTTACAGATATGTTACAATTGTCAGAACATTCCTGGACTCAATTCATAGTAAAGATTTTGTATGATATTAATGATTCTACAGTTGTTGTTCTTTCTTAGTTTTGTTGATGCACTGATTTACCAATAATTTAAACTCTAAGGAAATATTCATTTCTTTATGTTCCTATATTATTTTATTCTTATATTATTCTAAGACATTGTCCATCTCCTTCTTCCCCCTCTCCCTCCCTCCCTCCGTTTCTCTCTCTCTCCCTCATTCTCCCCCCTCTCTCTCATTCAATGTATCATATAGTACAAATCATTCAATATATCATATACTACAAAAGCCATATAAGTAGATACAAGAATATATCGATTTAAATGCATTTCTTTTACGTCAATTTCCCCCAGACGGTGGCGGTCCCCTGCCTGGCGTGTTTAAAAAGGTAGGGATGGCGTTCAACGTGGTGTGTTCGTCCGGCGCTAACCCGGGAAACAGGTTCCTGGACTGGATGGGAGGCATCCTGGAGAAATACCTGGCAAAACACAAGCACAAGGACCTGGGGAAGGACGTCACATTTTCACAGGTTAATTTTGATAAGTATCGTAGTAACACCAGGCTTGCATAATACTGTTGCTGTGTAGTCGCATTCATAGAAATTCAAAACATTTTTGTGACAATGGCAATCATTGCAGCATTCATACTATATTAAGTTTTTGAGAAACAATAACAAAAAAGCTACTGTAAACAAGAGCTTCTGAAAAAAGCTAGTCTTTCGCTTACTTATATTGTGTAGGTAAAATTGTTTGGCATAGTTTGGTCAAGCGTGGGTGCCAAGTCTGCAACGTTGGCAGCTCTGGCACAGTTTGGTCAAGTGCTAGGTTATATAACTGTTTAGTAAGGTAGTGGTTCTGACAGAGTATATTTTACTTGAACTGTATAATAACACAACTGCATGAATGATGTTAACTTTATTCGGATTGTTTCGCTGTTAAGAACGGCTCTGTTACAGTACAACAGGGTTTTATGAAAGTGCACTGTAGTAATCAAATTTATCAGTAGATGTGTCCTGAATTTCTGCAAGAACAAACAAAGTATTGTCACCATAAACAACTGAACATAAAATATTAACATGGCATATACAGTAATGGAAATATTTTTTTTAATGGCAAGATCATGTGAAAGGTAGATATTTTAAACTAAAACAGGTCCGTGGTATGTTTAATGGAACGTTTCGTTTCTTTTAGTAACGCAATTATGCTTTTACTTGACGGAGTCGTGACGTCACGCGTCAGACTCACTCCGTCGAGCTCGGTCAGAATCTTCCCTTTCGAAATTATAAATTAAATGTGGGTAATTCTATTTTCAACGCATCCGAGGGCTACTATTTTGCTGAAAGAAGTTTGTTACACGAAAATAGCCTGAAATTTCTTAGAGTAAGAAATTTCCGAATACGCCCCCCTCCCACACCATGTCAGATGCGGCGCACGCATCTTACACAATTCTAGATTTTGTAGCGGTGATTTTCCATAAAACAAAGTAAATGACATGTCAAACTGTTCTCTACAATGTCTGTTTTATTATAACCAAACAGCGAACATGTTAGTTTATAAATTGTATACAATCTTACGAAGAAATCCTCACCGTTCACATCCGTCTCTGCAAATTCCTGCTTATAAGCCATACAGAAACCAAGCAGCACATTCATGGTAGGCCGATACGTATGTCATAACGTTACATACCGTCGAATCTGCAGGGTAGAATATCTCGCTAGCACGATATGGCATGGACCGCAAACCAAGCAGCACATTCATGGTAGGCCGATACGTATGTCATAACGTTACATACCGTCGAATCTACAGGGTAGAATATCTCGCTAGCACGGTATGGCATGGTCGACCCGGACGGACGGACGGACGGACAGACGGACAGAAATCTAATATCGGTCTGATTGCCTTTCGCCGCGGAAGCGCGGCGAAAGACAAAAAGACTCTTACCTCACCTCACCTAGTCCCATCCTCATCTAGCGGGTCGGGGACCATGGTTGCTTTCAGCATTCTACATACTGCAAATACCCTCCAAGCAGAGGTTGGTGGGGAAGATCGTAACCTTATCCATATATGAAGTTGTTTTTTTACCAACCTCTGCTTCGAGAGTAACTGCAAATACGTAGTTACCATTAATGCATAATGGTTTGCATCTTCCTTAAATCTACTAAACATATATTCAGATTTTTTAATAGCAGTCAGCAAAAGATGCAGATGATAGCCTTCTAATATGAATTGTGATGATTTCAAAATGACGTTTATGCATAACGACGCTGCCTTTTTTTACATTCTTTAATTAAGCTTTACCAAGCCTTCGGCCATGAGCTGTGTATCGTGGCCTATAACGTGGAGTACGCGCAGGAAACTTACTTCCACGTCAAAACCACGCCTCTGATGAAAGTACGGGACGCCGTGCGCATGTCCATGTCTATTCCAGGTAGGTCACAACCTCCAAAATACAAGCATACAAACCATTTTTATTTTGACATTTCATAAAACGTAAAATAATATGAAACTATAGTGACAGATGATCCTGATTGTATAACCTCATAGGCAGACTCACTGGGCTTTTTTCGTCTCAAAAGACTTTTGCTGGCCAGTCCGTTTTCTACTGGTTCGTCTGTGCCGCCTGCAAAAGTGTATCATGAGCCAAAAATTCGAAAAAGGGCCCAGAGAGCCTGCTTTGGTGGCTACTGATTGAACAGGTTCCGGCTAGTCGAGCATAAAGAGACATAGATTATGCAACTCATGACCTTCTTCGCATAATCAGAGTAATGATTGTTAACTTGCCGTACCCACAGTTGTGTTCCAGCCGTATGAGCTCCTGGGGTTCAAGTACATGGACGGTGGACTGGTGGCTAACTATCCCGTCTACTGTTATGATGGTAAGAAAAATACTGCAAATATTTCGCTCTTAGCCTGTGTTTACACAAGCTCTCGCCGGCTGGGCTTAATGACCCCCTCCCCGTGGCGGCAATTGTAGGGCCGGCCGCTAGGGGCTTGATTTTAGTCAGGCTATTTCGCTCTATTCACTTGTTTTTGTTGCTTACTGTTGCTTTTACCATTTGTTGACCGGTAACATTAGTTGAGTAGCACTGACGTCATGCTCAGAACAGACAGATCAAGTAATAGAATAGAATGTAGAATGTAAAATAGAATGTTGAATAGAATAGAATAGAGTAGTCTAGAACAGAACAGAATAGAATAGAATAGAATTGAATAGAATGTAGAAAAGAAAAAAAATGAATGATTCACTGATTGTGAACTGCTAAGTTGGCAACTTGTTACTATTATAGTAGTAAGCAAATGTCCCGAGTACGCAAGGTTACGTCTTCCTTGTCGTGTGACGTTGTAATTGGTCACTTCCATGAAGAGGAGGGCTGTAGTAACACAGTGGAAAAGTCGATACCCTGAATTTTATGTTGGAGCAAAATTTAAAGAGAGAATAGAATTGTGAAGTTTGTTTTTCCGTCGCTCCTCAGAAATGGGGTCCAGAGATAGGCTGCATTAGTACAGTCGATGTTCTGCTCTTTCTTGTTGGATCAAAGTTTGCAGTCTCTGAAAGAGAATATAATGATTTAATCTTATCATTCCTTCAAACTCTAGGCTGGTGGTTGTCCATGGAGAAGGGTGACACGTTTCAGGACAGGATGGGAGACAAGTCGGACGCCGAGGTCAAGAAGATGCTGAGCCCGGAAAACAAGAAGGAACGTTTCGGTGGTCCCGATCACGAGCGCATGGAGACACTGGGGATGCTTCTGGTGAGTACGAAGGACAATAAAACTTTATCACGCGGCGGCTTTGATAGATCGAAAACGAGGTAAATGCGACAAACAGACAAAACTTCCATTTAGTTATCCCTAAAAGTAATTTACATGTTCACAGTATAAGATCAAATGATAAATATTATGACTAGTGTTAGTAGCGTAGACGAATGCCATAAGCCCTAAAGAGATGCAAAACATACAAATGCAAATGTTTGACGGATATGCAGCCATTCTCTTATTGGTCGATTTTCTAATTGCCATGCTATCATTGGTAGAACTGTTAATATAATGTTGTAATAGCCTTTATTGCACATTCATACCATATCGGGCTATAGCTAAGTACAGGTGTACGGGCTAAGTACAGATGCAAAATGTAATACAGTTCACATGGTTTCTATTGACTTAGTCTTTTTTTGCGACTTTGGCCTCGGTTTGTCCCTTTGGCCTCGAGACTCACACAAGCCATATTTTGGAAGACAATCTTCACACTGCAGCAGCGACATCTAGCTGTAGTGTGAAGAATAACAGTCTTTATTGTCACGAGGAAGGTGGCAATCGGTAGTAATATGTGCATAGTGATAACTGTTACAATCTATAGCTACGGGAACCACAAAACAATTTAGAGCGTGCGCGTGCGATCGTCGTGCTATCGCTAACTTCGGGCATTTTGGAGGCCATTTTGGAGGACACAAATGTACATCTCTTGCAAACTTTAACAGTCTTGGTACACAAAATGCTGTGTTGGATCCATGTCGGTGCTTGGTTCTGCAACGGCATGCTTGAAAACCCTTTAGCATCAAACTCGTACGACTGTCGCACGACCTATGTGACCGCGCCCTTAGACAAAAAGACAAGCATTTAAAAAAATACCATCGCCCATGGCTGTATGTTTTCCCTGTCTTCAGTTCTCGGAGGAGCTGGACCGGGAGCAGTACGAGTATGTCTTCCAGGACCGGCTGAAGAAACTGGCAGAAGAAGACCAGGCCTTCAAGAAACGTCGTCCAGATACTGAGGCGGCAAGGTAATTGTTTATTTGTTGTTTGATTTGGACATTTTGGAGATGAATTACCAAAAGTTTGTAGGGTGAATTTTGTAGCTTGGTGTCTTTTATATCATACTTTTTGCTCCCGAGAGCTGCCCGGTCGGATCCCGTACCATAATTCAGATATTGTATACGTCAAAGTATGACTTATTACGACAAAAAAATACACAAACCGTAATAAAATTGAGTCATCTACGAACCCCACAGTGCCGCAAGGTGCCCCAAGTGCATTGAGATATCCCCTTATTAATTAAGAGAGTACACATCTCCCAACAAGTGCCGTATTTTCCACAGGGCCTACTTGAAGGCGCAGGCGGAGCGTGACAAGTTTAACCACGATGCTGTAGCCGGGTTCGAGGAGTCCCTGATGCTGTTACAGAAGGTCAACGATGTGTGGAAGGGGTCAAACGAGGACAACCTGAGGGACAACTTCATGAAGGTACGGACTAAAAGTTCGTGTTTCATGTAAATGTTCTTGATTGATGTTTTTAACCGGTATGATTTAATGTTATTGATCGACCTTTAAATAGTTTCATAGCATAGTCCAATAACATGATAAATATATAGACAAATTGAATCAAATTTACCTTATAATGCACCATGGGATGGATTCGTTACAACTTCTCTAACCGTGACTCTGAATCAGTGCTATAAAATTAACGAATTCTGACTTTTCTTTGTTCCAGGCCTTCCAGCCCGGTACGTTCAAAGCAACTCTCAGCGGCTTTGACAACGAGAAAGCTTTTGACGCCCTCTTCCCAAAGTTCGAAGGGCAGGTGAGGTGTATGACTTGTACAGAACGCCTGAACCTAAGAATCACTTCAAAAAGTGGAGCAATCACTATTCCTCACGCACCGTTGATGTAACGTTTCTTTGTTTTATTGCTTTTTGTGACGTATTAATTTTGCAGGTACGCCTTAGTGACGCCCTTAGTGACGACAGTGGTTGGTTAATATATCTCTCCATCGTATCCTGTTCATCATGAGTTTCCTTAGCTAACCTAGCAAATATCTTTCAATAATCACCATAGACTATTCTAACTATCACCGTTTATTATTTCTTATGTTGAATTCAAATATTTAAAGTCTAAATAGGAACAAAAAATGAAGATGACTTCAATCATACATTACTGTGGTAATTTCTGGTAGTTTATTACTAAAGTAATAAAAGCACATCATTAATATCAGTATCCATTATGAATTCAGCACCGGACGAACCAAGTTGTGGAGAGCATCATGACAAACTTCGCAGTTCTGCAGACCTTCAAGCACAAAGTGATCGGCGAGAGGCAAATCCAGACGCCTCTGCAGCTGTACGGCTCTCTCCTCGACTTCTTCGGCAAGAACTATTCCCCAAGTGTAAGTATGAAGTCTTTTATCTATACAAGGTAAGAATTTAGACCCCATCACTTTTATCTAAAATGTGTGTGAGTGGCATATGACTGAGTCAAATGACCCTACAGCTGCCAAGGAAAAATCTCATTTTAAGATCATCTGACTTTGCGTCGAACAGCAGCCGCTACACACCCTACGAATTAGCCACACCAATTCGAAGATGCTTGCAATTAACTAGAAAGGCCGACATTTGCTTGAGAGCAAATACAGCATATTTCAGCCATCTCCCTCCCCATGCAACAATAGACTATTTCAAAATCACCCATTTGAAAAATCACTTTTACTAATGGCGGTTTAACCCAAAAATGAATCTTACAAAATTCCCCCGTTCAACTTCAAGAATGGACTCCAGTGCACCCTATGTGAATTTGCACAATAGACCAGTCCAGAAATACTCCCACTGAAACCTTGGCCTTTTGAATAAGAAACCAAATCCAAAATTGAATTCAGCAAAAAAGGTCCCAGTGCATGAAAAGGTATAATAGACCAGTCTAAAAACACTTCCACTAAAAATTGAATTTTGAATCATCACCACCCGTCCAAACTGAATTTGAAAAAATCCCCCTTCCGTGTGCAAAAAATGGATTCTTCCATGTAAAGTAGAGCAGTCCAAAAATACATCCGCTAAAATAGGACTTTGACATAATCACTGAAGTCCCAAAAATGGATTTAAAAAAAAGCCAATAGATTTTTAAAAAATCCCCCCTCCATGCAAGAATGGACTCTTCCAGCACACCCATTTAAAATTGCAAATTAGACCAGTCCAAAATAACCCTGCTGAAAGACTTTGACAAACTAGAAGTCACCAAAGTCCAAAATATGAATTTAAAAAAATCCCCCCTCCGTGCGAGAATAGACTCTTCCAGCACACCTTCTGTAAAACTGCAAAATAGACCTGTCCAAAAATACACCCACTGAAAGACTTCACCAGTCCGAGGATGAATTTTAAAAAAAATGAACCCCTCCGTGTAAGAATGGACTCTTCCAGATAACACCGGACTCGCTGATTGGCTGTCACCCTCCCCCCCCCCTCTTTAGGATATAGATTCAGGCTAAGTGATTGGTTACCTATCTAATTAGATTAAATAGACATATATGCCAGAAGGTGCAATCTGCAGCTGGGGTCAACGACCTTAAGGTCATTGACCCCTGTGGCTATTGGAAAAAAAATCCCCAAATCTATCATTTTGACGTAGTCTATGACAAAAATTATACATGTGTCATTTGAATGAATATCTGGTGCACCATTTTACCAAAATTTAGGTCATTTGGTTTTAAAACCAGAGCACAAGAGCCAAAAGTGTACTTTTTGGTCATAAAATGGCCAAATAATCGTAAAATTAAGCATTTTGTTGTACTGTATGCCTCAACTGTTAATGAATCCATGTGCGCATATGTCTAGGGCACTCCTATACTAAATTTCAGGTCATCCGGTTCTAAAACCAAGGTACAGGAGCCAAAAGTGTCCTTTTTTGGTCAAAAAATGACCAAAAAATCGCAAAAATAAGCATTTCGTTATACTGTACACCAAAAGTGGTATTGAATTTGTATGGGGGAATTATCAAAGCACATCTGTGACAAATTTCAGCTCATTCGGTTATAATACCAGGGTACAGGGGGCCCAAATATACAGTTTTGGTCTTAAGATGACCAAAAAACCTTAATAAAATCATTTTAAAGGTAGATATGAAAAAAATGAAAAAAACGTCTGGGGATATTGACCCACTCTACCCTTGTGTCAAATTTCAAGTCAATCGGTTCAGGAACAACGGAGATACCGTGTTCCGAAGATTTGACAGGAGAAAGAAAGAAAGAAGAAAGAAAGAAACATTACGAATACAATATATTTCACCATACCTATGGTATGGCTGAAATATAAATACATGGCTGCACTATACTAATACTATAAATAGAAATCGACCTAATCTTCAACCAATAGCAACAACAATATGTACTGTAGCTATAATTATGGCTACTTTTAATGTTGTCCTAAAGATGGTGCTCAGGCAATTGTCGCATTCTAGCAAGTATACACTAACGTGTAATTGTCAATATTTTTTTAGAAATCTATTTTGAAAATATAATGTAAACCCGTTTTCACACCTACCAATATGTTGGCACATTTTACCCTGGCAGAAGAAAGACGTGGCGCGAACCGTCGGTATTGATGTTGACTACGTGGGAACCATGGACTTTGACATGGCACCCGAGGATATGAACTTCCTCATGGAGGTATTATAAGTAGTCTCATCTCTAGTGTTTTGCAAAATAATGTAATTCTTTTTCATTGCACAAAACTAAATTATTTAGGTTGCGCATGATACCAATGGCAACGTTATAAAGACACTGATCTGTAGAAGTAGAGGTGTAACGGGAAGTGATGGACAATGACATCAATTTGATTTTAATTTTTTACAAGGCTCTTTTTGGTATCACTGATTCTATCTACACAGGAATATTGTCTGGAGAAAACACGGAAAGTACAATAATTGAGTTTTAGGAAAAGCACTGAGATAAATCCCAAGTGCTTGTACATTGAAGAAAAAATCAAAATGCTGTATCATCTATTTTCCGTTAATTTCCCCTTGTCTGTTTTTCAGCAAGGTGCCTCGGCCACCATTGCTTTCCTAAAAGGCTACACTGACGACCAGTGAAGAGCTCATAAAGAACGACTATGCTTAAAAATTGATTGGAACATCACCCATACAAGCTTTAACAAGTTCTTAAGTTCAAGTTTTTTTTTTACAACAAGGACTTTGGGGGTAGGATATTGGGAACTACTTTTGCAATTTAGAGAATCTTGTATGCTGCAAATAGTACTGTAAAATGGACATTTTATTAACAAACGCATACTAGATAAATAAATAAGGTAATTTTAGAACTTAATTGTAGAAACGCTTTTCGTTAGATTTAATCTTATCAATACATCCTAAGCCCTAATCCACTTTTATCCAGCTGTCTAATTCGGTAACGGACTTTCCTCATGTGTATTTTACAATAACGAGTCGTAAAATAATCGTGCTAATAATGTATTCGCATCTGCATCATACGGTTGTAATCGAATTGGAAGCAGTAGCCTTTTAGAACGCACAGGGAACGCCACTAGATTATTACTTCTTTTAGTTAATCAATTAATAATGTGCGAAGGCAACCTTATTTTCTACTTTTTTTAAAATTAAAAACAACAACAACAATGGTACATTTGTCAACCACTAAGACTAGTGTTTGTACAGTTGAGTACTATTGCACATGGAGGGATAACATATACTGGTGTGTCTGGACGAATAACATGTGTAACTTAACATGCAGTACATGGGCAGTGGAACAGTCAAGAAAGACAAATACATGTAGTACATTTGTCAAAATACTGGGAAACCTTAAGGAATATGTACAGCCTGTTATTACACTATGATCAGACATGGAGTAGTCTAACAATAGGTGGAGTTCATGCCAAAATATCAATAGTAACTTTGTACAATCAATCTACATTGGCTGTCAGTCAACTATTGTATATCCGTTCTTCGAAGTCATTTTCAAAGACATTAAAGATATTAGTTATGCACAGGTGTGGGTCTTTTCTATGCCGGCGCCAGATCCAAGTTTTAAAGATTGTCCATTTAGCCACAGTAACAGTAAAGGTTCTATTTTTCTGGTCTTTAGCAGTTATTAAATGATCAATTTTTCCAAATAAAACCTCCTGAAAAGTAATTTTTATGTTGGGCAAGGGTACATATGTGTTAACTAATTCCCAGAAATTACACAGTCTTTCACATTTAAAGAATCTTATTTTCTACTTAGTATCCCTTATCTTTGTGTCCGAAATAAACATTGTCATTCTTTTTTCGTCATTTCAAACTATTTCATATACGTGATTAAAGTCAACTAAGTACTAGAAGCTCCTTGCAATACACTCAAGGCTACCTCAATGGTGTCACTTCCACAACTATATACTCAAGGCTACCACGCTGACTATACATCTTCATTCAAGGCTACAACAAGATAATGTGTTAAATTTAGATATTGATTACTCAGGGAAGGAAGTTCCTCTCCAAACCAAGGCCTTCAATTTGTTTAAAGCGACATGTAACACATCGATGGCGTCAGGCAACCCCAGCTGACGAATGACGATTAATGTTTGGTATCAATGAAGAGTAGCACTTAGACAATGTAATCTATCTATTCTAGAGATAATGCTTGTACAAATCGACTGTAGCTGTTTGCACATTCATGGGAGTAGATTTCCATTTGAGGTAATATATAAATGTAGATCGGAAAGTGAGTTTTGGGGTTTACTTTTAGGAGTAACCATAAACTATTTGTGCATTCATCAATATAGATAAAAACAAAAGTCGTATATCTAGTTTGCAGTTTTCATTACTGTATGCAAAATTTACAGGTTTTATATTTACTTATTATAGCCTAATATGTGATAAAAAGGTCATATGAAAATGGTTAACAAGTTCATTAAAAGCGTAATACATACAACTAATAAAAGGTCTATAAATGTGATTGCCAGGAATAAAAAAAAAATAAAAATAAACTTTTCGTCTTCTAGAACACAGTGTAAAGTTTGCCGTGTACTGTCCTAAATAGAATATGCCTTCCACCACGACCTTTTGTAAAAATGAATCTTATCAACCTTAATGTGTCAATTCCATTCTCCATCAAAGTTATCCGCCAGCTCAGACGTATTTGTACAATTCATTACGTGGGTGATACGCAATAACGAACCTTTAACCATCCATAGCGGATAATCCTGGTCCTAATAATGTTCGTAGCACTGTGATCATTTTGAAAACTGGAAACTCAGATGAATTTTGACGTGGATAACACGATTCGGAAAGAAGGTCGATCTGATAAAACGAGGGAAGACAATTCCCAAAGCAAAACATGTTTGAGCTAATATCCAGTCTTCCGATCAGGGCGCAATTGTGCTGCTAACAATTTTATTGTGTGCATAAAAGGTCAGGCGTTGCCTCTTGTGTCATATCCTGATATTGACCCGTTATACGCGTCAATCCTCAGTTGAAAAAGAAGTTTACTGATTCTTATAATTTGTTTCATTGTGATGCCTTAGCCATTCTTTTTATATTATGTAAGCTTGTTTTATTCATCTATAGTTAAAGTCCGTCTACAGTAATTATATATCCCTTCGAATAAGTAGGAGATACTATTTGGTTAAGGTGATATGAAGGCTGACCTCATTTGACACAAATATCCAGCTTGGGACACATAGATCCACTCATTATCAGTCAGTAAAACTATCTGTAACATGTTTCGGAGCCATACCCTGCACTACTAGTTGCCAGACGGAGCTTTCAGCCATGCTTGTGGCCATGGTTTCAAGTTAATCTGTACATGTGTGCCTCCATATAACGCAGGGATAGGTAAGTTTCCGGGGGAAAATTTCAACACCAGAAGACTACTGAGGTTTCTTGGTTTCGCCTTGCAATGTACGTCCTTGCAACTGAAAGTCTAAGAGTTTGTGATTGAAGACACAGTCTCAAGAATGGTATGTCTTCCGGCATACAGTGTCAAACAAATGGCATGTGTTCTGTGAATGGGGAGTGGTTGTCAGCTTTAAGATGTTATCTACTCTTCCAACCTATTATGTTGTCTCCCTGAGAGGCCATTAGAGCTGAGAGCATCTTTATCGTTCATCAAGAAACAGGATGATTCTGTTTACATGTGTAAAGTTTGCGTTTTTTTCGGTTGGTATGTTGGAACGGTCTCCTTTATATTTTCAGACATATCTACAAAATCTTAAGTTTACTCAGGGCTCACTTCTCCTAAAGTCCACAAATTATCTTACAAGTATCTACCGTCCGTTGCCATCACTTTGTACTGTTTTGTCTGAAAGATATTTTTTTTCGATAAAGGTGTAACCCAGAGTTAGGACAGCCTCCGTTCTGTCCATAGGGCCCTATTACTTTAAAAGCTATCTTTCAATGTTTTCCACCGGCCGGTACCGATGGTGTTTATAAAAATGCCAACTATATTATCAAGAATGATGCGATAGATTATAGTAGAAATGCTCAATTTTTGTATAGGTGATGCGAATATCGTCAAAACTAATTTTGGCAGCAATATGAAAAACAGGGTAGTAAATCATGCTTTTAAATAAAGAGTAGATTTTGGATTTTCTTCTCTTTTGTATAACAAGATTACAAAGATAACTGATCATCTGTATGTATCCAAATGAAACACTTGAAAGCTGGTAACAAACTGAAAATAGTAGACGTCACAAATAGCAACACAACAAGCATTTGGAATTTCCAATTTCCTTCTTGAACTCAGCTTAATAACTTGGTGAGTCCACCAAAATCAAAGGAATAATTCCCAACCGTTAGGACTCAGACCCATGTGTGCTGACCAGAGGGTGCATTAATAGACTCCAGGCAGTAGATTTGTGATATTATCTCACACCGTGTTACCATTAACCTGTCGTTACTCCATTAAAGTGCAAACAGACACGAGATCACAACTGAGATAGATCTTGCAAGTAGCTGTGGGTATAAGAGATTACTTGCGGTGATACAGACCTAAACTATGGCACGAGCACAAATATAAAATTAAAAATAAATTTCCATATATCTGATCGGTTCTTGCAACACACAGTCAAAACTGATTTAAAGTGTTGAATGAAAGTTTCAAACTCGAAAATGAATTGAAGCAATTGAACACAGATGAGATTTCGTGCCAATACAGTTAAAGCTGTACATAATGAACACTCAGGGGACCTGAAAGGAATAGTTAGAGTACACAGGTAACTGCTATAGATAGATTGCTAAATGCGTGTGTCACGGGGGAAATGAACAGTGAATGCAATGACCACATGTACAAGTTTCTTATTCACTAACACAGTTATTTTTATTGATGCCCCAAGTGATTCCTATGTAGAGGTTGGTCCAATTTACAGGTTTGGCTGTATATCAATGGCTAGGTAGTTCTTAATTATGTGGAGTTGTTCACATGTACATTCTGCAATGAACAGTTGATCCTTACATGCATTTGTACGCGTTTGACTGTCATGGATATCAATTGTAATATAGTCTCTGTGTAAGCTTTGTTAACTGTACAGACTTGGCTGTATATCAATGGGTAGGTTGCCACTGATACGACTTGAATGCTCTACTTTAGGGACGCGTCCCTATCTTACCTCTCTTGGCAACGTCAATTTGCCCTGTGAATGATGAAGGGAGCTCAACACCAAAGGCACTGGTGGTAAATGATATGCAGATTAAGTCCATAGATGTATGTCCAAGTCTAAAGGTATAATGGTCTTGATGTACTGAGTGGGCTGAGTGCAAAAGGTACTCTAAGTACTACACCTCAAAAGAAAATGAGATAGAGCAACCATTCCTTATCCTATTGCTACCTTTTGCGCAAAAAAAATCGTGAAAGGCTGAGATATTCGTCACAAGTTCACTTACAGTGCAGGCAAAAGTAACGCGCTGCGTTTCCTAAACGTCAGAACGTTCAAGACATAATGCTCAAAGTGGGTACCGGTGCTTTACATTTTCAAAGAAGACGCCAAGCCTATGTTAGATAGATTTTGGTAATGACCATCTAAATACCTCAAAGGAAAATTAGATATAGTGACCATTCCTGATTCTATTCGAAACTATTCCGCAGAACATCGTGAACGACTAAGATATTCATCACAAGTTTACTTACAATGCAGGTAAGTAACGTACTTCGCTTCCTGAACGTCAGAACGTTCAAGACATAATGGTAAAAAATTGGTGCCGGTGCTTAACTTTTTCAAAGAATACGTCAAGCATATTTTAGATAGATTGTCGAAATTGCCATCTAAATACCTCAAAGGAAAATGAAATACAGTAACCATTCCTGATTCTATTCGAACCTGTTGCGCAGAACATCGTGAACGGCTAAGATATTCATCACAAGTTTACTTACAGTGCAGGCAAAAGTAACGTGCTGCGTTTCCTAAACGTCAGAACGTTCAAGACATAATGCTCAAAGTGGGTACCGGTGCTTTAAATTTTCAAAGAAGACGCCAAGCCTATGTTAGGTAGATTTTCGTAATGGCAATCTAAATATCAATAGCACAATACCATGTACCATTTCAAATAATACAAATATTGACAAAAAAGCTAAAAGATATATAAACATGTCCTTTAAATAAATTCCACCATATTGAAAACCATTTACTTAAATGAATAAGCCACTAATAGATAAACGTCATCTTCATAGCGTATCTCATATAATGGTATCTGACCGAATTGTTACTTCAAGTCAACCATTACACTTGAGCTGACAGTGAACTATATTAACCCAAATAGCCTAAGCTAAGAAACCCCTGACAATGTCGTTAGATCTTAAAGTCGTACATCAGAAGTTAGAATGCAACAAAGAACTGTGAGAGGAAATGTTAGGAAAAAAAAATACATGATGATATTCGTCCATCGGACGTCGATGAGGATCTGGACATAGTGCATAATACTAACTATATACAGGTAAGGTGAAGGTTTGCCTTTGAATGTCTGCAGAGCTCACATTTCTCCTTTACAGACCGTTTAAGCTTACGACATTGCTACCTCGAGCTCTGACGTAAGGTGGTATCTCACTGCACTTGGGGCACCGGTTCATCACTGTGGGGTTCGAAAGAGACTCAACGAATTTCAGAAATATTGAATGAATTTTCTTACGTTTTGTGTATTTTGCTGTCTTCTATGTCATACGTTTACGTATTACGCAATAGCTAGATTGTAAAAACAATCGGAAAGAATATTCATACGTTTGGTGTATTTTGCTGTCTTCTAAGTCATAGTTGTACGTATTATGCAATATATAGATTATAAAAACAATCGGAGAAACTAACAAAACAGTGCCGCACCGATGGCTCAAGTGCAGTGAGATAATACCTTTAGCATTAGAACTTAGTACCTAGCGTTTACATCGAAGATGAAGCTCATTGTATTTTACCGGTACTCTACACATAGAAACGCTAAAATAATTGACTTTTAGAAAGTATTTGGCATATTAACCCATCGCTGTGCGATTTTAATCCTGGAAATTGCTCATCAATAAAGTAACTCATACCATAAATCATTCAATTTCTGTGTCTGAGTAATTATGTCGTAATTTGCTCTCATGCCTTTTTTCAAAAGGTATGTAGCTTATTAACCCATCGATGTGTGGTTTTAAGCAGGAAGCCTTTCATTAATAACTAACTCATACCATAAATCATTTGATCATTTTGTCTGAGAAGTAATACTGTGACTTGATTCCACTACAAAAGACGCGTAATGTGTTATGTAAGAATAATAACTTCTGTGATTAACTCTGCATCCGGAATGAAGATGAAACTCTTTCTTCATCAAATCAAATGAAGATGCAATTTTTATAAGCGGTGTAAAAGGTGCACTGACACGGAAAATCTGCTGAGCATCTGTTGCATTAACAGAGGTTTATAAATAATGAGGTACAGCTTGTCATAAAAACAGGGCGAATCGTATCAAACACATTTACCTAACAACTAAACTATAGCTAGTCCCTTGACCTCTACTACTATATCTGCGCGATTCGACCTCTGCTTGGAGAGTACGTATGTTAGGATAGAAATTACTTTGTCTTGGTATTAAACATTCGTCGTAAATCTCTTGTAACAGTTGCAAGGTTTTATAGACCCATGGCAAGTGACTCGGACACTCTTTTCGTAACCCTACATTTAAATTTTGTCTACAACATAAGCACTACAGCACTGATTGCTGATGCAGAGTGTCCAGACCACTGCATCGGCAGAACACAGTGGAATACTACTACAGCTCAACGAGTGTCCACCACATTACCTCTGTGAAAGGTCTTTTAACACACAATGGATTACTGTGATGATTCACTACGCCTCCAGACGGTAGATTTAGTAACATGTTGTTATTCAGCGCCAGAAGTTAATGTTAAAGGTTGACTGTTGTTGCGTAATGAGTGAAGGGGTCCACACGAGAGGATGCTGCTAGCCATTGATGTGGAATGGCTCGATACATTTATTGATATTTTGCCAAACTGCAGGCCGTAGTTAGAGGCCTTGGTCCTTAGAGAAGTTTTTTAGCAAGGTGTCAGAGTTGGAATGACCGTTGTAAATACCAAGGCTGCCTTGTCTAGACCAGTTCCTATTAGAGCAAACCAGGCTGCTGTACCATCTCTCAAAACGCTTCGTTACATTGCTGCCTCTCTACATCATGTAGTCATCTATATGGATCCCCGGAGAAGGTTTTCAGCATAGTGTCAGAGTTGGAACGACCGCTGTAAATGCCAATTCTTCCCTGTCTACACCAGTTCCTGGAATTAAAACACTAGGTTGTTGAACTAGTTTAACTGTAATATCCATGGCCAACACAAAAATTGGACTCACCCGAATGTTCCACTGAACAGCACCAGTCTTTGTAAAGGAATGAACAATCCACTGCTGCCGTGACGTCACGTTATGCAAATAGAACACGTGACTCAGTAAGCAGTGGATCATAGGTTGCAGGAAGTCTATGGCGCCCACCGTCTCTGTTCAGCGTTGTTCGTAAAGATACATCAAAGCGACATGACAGCAGTGGATTGTTTATCCATTGACAAAGACTGGTGCTGTTCAGTCGAAATTTTGAGTGATTCAAAATTGGGTTAGATATAACACTTAAACTAGTTCAAGAATGAATTCTATCAACACAGATAAACTTTCAAACTAAGAAGACTGTACCATTGTACCCTCTCTCCAGAAATTTCGTTCCATTACTGCGTCTCTCTCATCACTTCAGCTGAGGCCCATCTTGTCGAGGGCCATGAATAAGGTTCTTATTTAGGTATTCAGTGACCTTCACCCGCTTTCAATCCCAAGATATATATGTTACAGAAGAACCTCATTCTTCATTCTGGTAAAGTGTCCCAGTAGTTTGAGTCTGCACCCAACTTCAATTTGTCTGAGCAGTCTTTTGACTGTTATGTGTAGTATACCTTGTCTCTCCTTGTGAATATCTGAACATATTTCTCTGGTGGGAAATTGAACGACAAGTGTGGAAAACCAAGTTCTTAATGTCAAAGCAAATCCCACTCGTCATGCTTCAGTCAGACTAAAATAGGGCAATACCCAATAGATGTAGTTTACCAGAAATGCCTCACGAATGTACATAAAACATTTCTGTGTCAAGGTAACGCATGTACATATGATTATCTATCAAGTCGGTAAGTCTTCAAGATGCAAATTTTTACAACTTAGACATTCTCAGCTGGAACGATTTGGTAGTTGTTCTTCGGTTGTTTGCGGTAAGAATGTCATCAAAATGATCATGGAGGTTTCTAATACCACCAATGATAGCTAGTCAGATTCTTGGTATGACAATAATAGCGAATTTAGTGTAGACAATAAAGATAAAGAGTTATTATGAACAATACGAAGACCATATATAGTTTAGTCTCTGGTGGGAAATTGACCTAAAAGCGTGGAAAACCTAGTTCTATATGTCACAGCAAACCCCGCTTGTCATGTTTAAATCAGGCCGAAATAGGGCAATGCCCAAAAGATGTAGTTTCCTGGAAATGTCTAACGAATTTTTCTGGGTATAAGTAAGACGCACATTTGTTTATTTTTCAAGTCAAACAGATTCATGAAGTCGGCAGGTCATCAAGTTGCAGAATTTCATAACCTAGACACTCTCAACTGGCACATTTTGGTAGTTGAATGTTGTTTGGTTGTTTGCGGTAAGAATGTCCTCAAAATGTTCATGGACGTTCCTAGCCCGAGAGACAGCTATTCAGATTCTTGGTTTGACAGTAGAAGCAAATTTACTACAGACAATAAATTAAAGAGTTATAAAGAGTTATAAACAGTAGCAAGTTGTGGCAAGTACCATATACAGATTATGACAATTACCAAACAGACTTAAAAAATATTGCGACTTCCTCTTGTACGTCCTCGTAAAACTATCTAATAAAGCTTATTCCACTTACTAATGATACTCATAAACTTTAAGTTGAATCATATTTCAATCTAAATTCTAACACTTACCATAAACCATAGCCCACCAGAGAATATTCATAGTTTCCTACTATGGCAGACTACGCATGAGTAGTTTTCTGATAAAGCTTATTCCACTTACTAATGATACCCATAAACTTTAAGTTGAATCATATTTCCATCTAAATTCTAACACTTACCATAAACCAAAGCCCACCGGAGAATATTCATAGTTTCCTACTTTCCACCCACTCAAGGCAGAAAGCGGAAGGCAGAATTAGTTCAGGTGAGTGGAAACATGGCGCCCGTGTATCACCTTACAGTGCAACCTCTATTAACCCAATCAGCAGCCCTGTGATCGACGGCAGTCCTCGTGTGAGATGAGTCGTTTTAACCGGTTCTCGCCGCCATGTGGAGAGAATTGGATTATCTACTAGCTACTTTTTTTGCACTCTGGAACATTCTGGTGAAGCTCCTTATTAATATACTACACGTAAATCATTCTATATCTTCTGAATGTTTTACAAATACATGCACAACACAGTTTTATAAGATGGCAACAAGATTAATGTAATGACTCGTTTTAACCTGCTTCTCGCGGCCATGTGGGGAAATTAGAATATCTACGTTTTACATTTGCACTCTAGAATATTCTGATAAACGTCCTCTAGAGTGCAATACTAGACGTAAGCCATCATTGAACTGAAGCCATCATACTTCTTCTCAGTGTTATAGAAATACATGCACAACACAGTTTTATGAGATGGCTCAAGGAAGTCAAGAAAATGAATGTAATGAGTCGTTTTATCCTGCTTCTCGCCGCCGTGTGTTGGGAATCGGATTATATCTATGAGTTACATTTGCACTCTAGAATATTCTGATAAAGGTTCTCTAGAGTGCAATACTACACGTAAGCCACCATTGAACTGAAGCCATCATACTTCTTCTCAATGTTATACAAATACATACACAACACAGTTTTAAAAGATGGCTCTAAGAAGTCAAAATGAATGTAATGAGTCGTTTTAACCTGCTTTTTGCCACCATGTGAAGGAAAGTAAATTATATACGGACTGCATTTGCAGTCTGGAACGTTCGAACATTATGATGAAGCTCCCCATTACGTTAATACAATACTACACGTACACTGTGAGTCATCATCTCTCTTGACAATAATATACAGCTATCCACTAACTTTGAATCATTATGCGCTTTGGTCGCATTGGGACGCCTTTATGAGATACACTGCACTCAGCATTACAGCCGACTTAAAAAGGCCGATTTAGGACAGGGACGAGAAGCGTAAGGCGATCCGATAAGATTGCTAAATTAGACTCTCAGGGCTTAGACGACGAGTCTTATATCTGTATGTTAGAATTTAGTTTATCTTACAGTTACATGTACTCAGACCACATCCATTCATTTCATGTATTTAGTCTTTCTTCTCTTGTAATCAGCCCCATGGGCATGAATTTGCAATCAAACATTTCATATCTACAACAAGGCGGGAATCAAGGCTCGATATGATCAACATCGTACCCACTCAACAGTTATGCAACCAAAAGTTTCCTACATTTGTATGTAACTTTGGTTTGGTTTGGTTATACAGATCTCCATTAGTGACTGATATGTCACTATTCTTCCTGGAGTCCGGGTGATTTGTAGAGAATCACCTATTCTAGAGGGAAGGATTTTGCACCATCGCACGTGTGTGGGGTTCTTTAACGTGCCTAGCTATGGCTTCTCAGACAAGGGACCTCCATTTTACATCCTATCCAAAGGACGGCCCTAGCCGAAGCTAAGTACTCATTTTCACCTGAGGAAAGTGAGGAAAGTCGTGTAAAGTGCCTTTCCCAATGGCACAAGATCGGTAACATTGCAGCCGGATTCGAACCCGCAACCTCTCGAGCACGGGCCCACTGCACTACGCGGTCCCAAACATACATGATATCACCACTTCCAATTTCTAAAATAGGCATGATGCGTTATTGACACACGCCACCATACTGTATAGACATTAAAGTTGCAAGAAGATTCCCGAACTGGTATCGCACGACGAAGACAACGAGTCCCAAAGCCCCTAAAGCAAGACTCGACTGGATTTGGGGAATGATAACATGAGCATCAATCTTAGTCACCAAAATGTGCAACCAACAAAAGTTTTCCAATATTTGTATTGAACTCATACATGATATAACCCGATGCAGCGTATCATTACATCCGGGCTACTTCCAAGATAGGCAAGGTACATGATAGATTAATGACGTACACTGTTATATCACATGGACATTAAAGTTGCAAGACGAATCGAATCTATTTCCATTTCCTTCACAATTTCCACGCAAAACCATATATTGCTCAACGAGTTAACTTTAATGTATTCTTGGTTGAATTACTAACGCTGCAACTTGGTGATTACAAGAAGACCATACATTAAACTTTGATAAGTTATTGATTATGCTATCTGATACATAAATCACTACTACTAGATACAGAAGATTTTAAACTCATGAGCAATATTCAAAATGAAACTTCTTCAACAAAAAATAACTTGACTCAGAATTGATGAAAGACACACTTTTAGACTCTATCACATTGCTGATGAAACAAAACCAAACCAGTAATAATCTTATCCGGATATATAAATCAATACCAGTTCAAAGAATGGGACCAGAATTCTATTTGCGGAATTGATGTTGCGTATTCCACACCAAAGTAACCTCTGCCAGTATTACATTGATTCCTAACATCGTTACGTTGTTGATATATATCAAGGGCTCATTGATGGTATGAAGATGCCCTGACCTGGTGATAAGGCCTAGGAAAAAATATTGTGTTACCTTACCCACCCTGTGAAAAACTGCTGCCCCTAGACTTCATTTTGGAGGGGGCAGTGTAGTCACATAGCTTCCTGTTAGAAATTTTTTCAGCCTGCTTTCTAATGAAGAACAAATGTATCTATTATGCACAAAACCTAAATATTTGACATTGAAAGACAGGTGTCCTCATGCATTTCAGTTTTTTTTGTTCAACTGTATTATAATATGTCTCAATAGAGTTTGACCAGCAACAAAATCACAAGAAAAAAATTATTCTTACCTACCGACCCTAAATTTTAAGGACTGAAACAGGAAACACAACATTTTCTTCCTAAGCCGAAGAAGCCCTGAGCAGGTGATAGGTTTCCCGTGTGGAGCGGATCCGTTCGTCTCTACAGGCTTGTTATGGGAGATGTGATGTCTGGAACAGTGTTACTGTGAAGAATACCTGGTGATTTGTGAAATTCTGCCTTTATATCATTGTCAGTGTACGAAAACAATTACCGTGGACATACAGTTACCGTCAGAAGGGTCACTGAATCACTTACGACCTTTCTTTTGTGAGGCATCAATGTATAACTGGTATACTCCACTGGAAGAACAGAAAATAGTCAAGCTTTTATATTTGTTTAGATGCCTATGCTGATACCGTACGCCTTTACAAAGTTGGCCGAACTTTATATCTTGTAATCGCGATGAATACAAAGGAACAATTTTTAAAAATTGACGTTTTGCTCCTGAAGAACAATTGACGTCAGATGCTTTGACGTACTTGTATATTCGATATATCCACGAATAAAAGGTTCCCCACTGATTGGCTAGGGATCACGTGACTGAGGTACATTTCGCAAGAGCAGCCCGCCCCACGAGAGAGTAGAGCGCGCTCCATACTGTTCTGTGCCGCTGTCTGTGTGCACTCTGCAATACCGGAACCATCGAGAACTAGTGTGGAATTTTCCTTGAGAAAGATTCAAAAGGTACGTAAGCTTTCTCTTTCTAAGAAGGCAATATTATTTTTTCTTCACAATTGAATTAATAGAGAAGGATGTGTCTTATTTTTTTCTTTAAGAACCGAGAAGCATATTGTTACTGGTGGTTAGCTAGTACATAGCATTTCATTTGGATGGCGCTCTGTCAGTGACTTTCTGTATCTTTATCTGTATCTGTATCTGTATCTGTATCTACATAGCGGTTATAACCACCCTTCGTCGTAACACACCAGCTTTAAAGTTGACAGAACGCTCAACGAATTTTAAAGTAAAATTGTTTTACGCTTTGTGTGTTTTGTATGGTGTGTTTTAGCCACACTTTAACATTTGTATAATATACCCAGAATGAAATCAAAGGTTACACATATCTGTTTTCGTCACTGAAAGAGCGCAGTGCGATCGCCTTTTAATGAAAAAAAAAACAGTTTCCCCCAATACAAGGACATGCATGTCCAGCTTGAATGCACAGCGTTTTAATATTTTTTTTACAACTTGGTGCCCTTTGCTTCCGTTTCTTCCGTTATTCTCACATGGTTCTCGCTAATGTCATCTCGCCGTTACCATGTCAAAGAATGGCATCATGGCAAAGAACCGTTTACGATGTCCGCTAGCAAAGAGGAATATGCGTCGAGTTTCCTATACCAAGGGTTTGCTTCCCAGCACTTGTTCCTTATTCCAGTTGCTTGCCTTCTAGAGTTATGCTCTTGAATTCTTCATTCACATTACGTATCGCCAATCATTTTTGATGACCAGAAAACACAAGCATTTTTTTCTGAGAGATAAATGTTCATGAAGATTAATAGCCTGGAAATGCCGAACGCCTACCAACCTAATTCTGATTATTTAGCTGTTGTTGTCGTCTCACTAAAAATGAAGATAAATCATCAATATTGATAGGCTTGCAGCGTTAACGATTTCAAACGTTCAAAAAGATATAACGGATTTACGAGATTTATGTCGCGATGTTGACCTAGTTTCGAGTAATTTATAAATATCAATTTGATGATCAGCAGAACTGGAGAACTCGATCGGAAACTAATCAGAATCACAGCAGAATAGGAGGGATTCAATCAACCGGGTTCCCAGTTGCCTCACTATAAATCTTTCAAGTAAACTGCGAAAGGAAATTATGTCGATAAATGAAGACAAACGTGAGGAGATGTCGTGTTATCCTCGTTATTGGCAGTACGTTTGACAAGCCAAGCATGATGAATTACCTAGGGCATACCCCAGCCTGCAGGTTACTCTGGTTGGTCGCAGAGCAATTATCAGATCAAGTCAATTCGTTTTCCGTTTTTCAGGTGACTTATTTATTCTCCAGTTAACTGCTAAATATATTATTTACAGGCTCAAATATATCTAATTCAATACGTTTTGTCAACAGTTAACGTTTATATGTCTACAGTAATATTGTAGTTGTTTTCTTAACATTGTCATTGCGGAACAGGATTCAACAGGTCGTGTTGGCTGGGTGCTGTCTGGACATCTAACGTATGTGAAAACTTCTGTCAGTTTAGATATAGGTGTCCAGTTTTGCTGAAAATACATGTGTTTTGTAAGATATCCCAATGGTCCTAGGATCAAATATGGTCAGATTTCTTTTCAAATAAGTAAAATTACAACAATTTTGCTCATGCTACAATTTTGCTCAGCAGTTGGGCTAGAACACTTGTCAGCATAGAATACAAGGCAACATTGTGTGTTATCTGTACATGTGGGGAGAACAATTTTCTATAATTACCCATTTTGATAAGTGCCCCCAATAGTGTGATTTATATCCCTAAACTATCGACAACCCCTCTTGCTGACGCGACTTCCTCCAAATTATCGCTATTCTTGTTTCTGTTTGGAAGGAGTAAGTACACTTGTAAAAAAAAAAAAAAACACAAGTCCGTAGAGAACAGTAGATATGTGTTTCATTCTGAAAAAAAGGTGTTTTGTAAGAAATTCCAAATGGATCAATTTCCGAAAACTTTCTCTGTAATGTTTGAAAATACAGTCAATTTACCCACGCTCTTCTTGTCATAAGTTTGGTAGAAGTTAGCTATATGTGTTTTATCTGTTGGGGGGACAATTTTCTATGATTGCCCTTTTGAGAAGTGTCCCCCGATGGTGTGATATATGTCCCTAAACTATCGACAGACCCTGTTGCTAACGCGGCTTCCTCCAAATGATCGCAGTCTGTAGTCGCCAACTCCTCTACAGGTGATACAAATGGTCGACACTTTCCGGGGATCCACCGCTCCAACCTGTCTGTTCGGTCCCTGATAAGGGACAAATGACATGCCAAGGTCATACCAAGGTCATCAGATATGTTTTCCGTGACACATTGAATTGGGAGGAGATTAAGGACGACTTTATAATGACTTAGTTTGCGTTGAAGCCATTTCTCCTCTAGTGTGGGTGGTATAGGGAGATAGAATTCACGTTCGGTGTAGCGAGAAAAGTTCTAATTTTCTTCCTACACAATTAGAGTTGGGCCAATGTTTGAAGATCCATCGTATGGGATGCTAGATAATGACTTTTGTACACAAGTGCACTAGTGGTGAGATAACTGCAATCCTCGACCAAGGCTTGCACTGGTGAATTATTCTTCGATTGTGGTGGGGAGGGCTGATATATAGAGGCCTTTGCAGACCGGACTAACTCCTTCAGCATATATAGAGTGGGTGTCTCGACGGCCGATGCCAAGAATTAAGGACTTTGTAAGATAAAAAACTTTTTTAAAAATGATCGATAACCCTTAGGGTTAGATGACTAACAAAGCTGCCATTTTTTAAGGAAATCCTGACCTACTTGTTCATATAGCCATGGAGGATGGATTTAGTTTGATTGACTTATCAATTTTTCTGTACGTACGTACATGCTCAAGAATACAGCAAAGTTGAGCTATGTGTAATTAAATTTCGTCTCTTCATCTTCAGTCATTCCAAGAATGGCCGCAAAGGTTTCGTCAAGTGCCTTTTACCCTGCGAGTTAGCTTATTCCAACATTAAATCTTTTGTCATTATATAATGCCGCATCTTGTACATAATAGTGATTTAGGCAAGGGACTGACCTCTTGCCTCTAATAATCATAATGTAATTCAGACCACGTATGCACCACCAGTGATTTGATGACGACTTAATTGTATATGACATGTATGTTTATTATCATTACGCCTTAATTAAAGAATAAACATACAATCCGTATGCATATAGCAAGGCTCGAGAGCTCCAGACAAAAGTTACACGACATTTCTGTAAAAACAAAACAGTTGTCAGTTGTCCCAGACGGGAGACCTGGCGCATCCCCGTCTTGTAATTAGCCAGCGAAAGGGTATGTCACCCCGTAAGGGGCGGTATCACTCCGTCGTGTGTAAACATGTGCGAACATGTGTGATCACGTCGACCGATGATGATGATGATGATGATGTCAGTTGTAAATGCAGAACTTTTCAACCTAGCCTCAGTACTGTACTAGAACGGTCAGTGATTGATACACACTTTGGAAACAAGCACGAAGCCTTGCATTCGTTGTGCGTAAAAAATAAGAGCTAAAGATCGTCCATGAGCAAGGGTACTCATTCATCTGTGCGCTAAACCATAAACAACCACTTCAGTGTGAAATAGGTGACTTACATGGTATGTACGAGCACTTTGTTACCATGGCAACATGAGGTAACCACGATCACTTCCGCTAAATCTTGACGAGAAACCATGATGTGATTTAGTGTTGGTGACCTGAAACCAGAACAACCCTTCAATTTGGCCCTGCTTCCAAGTTGGAGATTTTATATCCTCTTATTTCTTTATGCCTAAAATACAGCTGAAAACGGACATGATGTATTCAGCTACATATATCATTGCATGATTCATTCCGTATGTATGCATGCTCAACAAAATCCATCCTAGGGGGATAAGATAGGATTGGTTTACTGCAGCATAGTACGTGTATTATCTTTCCGATATCTCTGAAACAGTAAATTCCTTTTCGGTTCAACAGCAACCCGAATAAGATTATTGTAAAAAAAAAACACCTTTTAAAAAACAGGACCATAGCACTTCCAGGCAATGACCTCTTAATCATTGAAGTCCTGCAGTACCATAAGAAGTACACTTTTCATAAATAAACACAATTACAATTATCATCTGAAACATGTTTTAATGTAGTTATTTGAATGAGCTGTTGTTTCCTTTTTCTTTATTTCTTTATAAAATGGATCAGGCCATGAGTCTTTCTGCCACAAGATTAGTAAGTTTTAACTCGCTCAAAACTTTTCGTAGTCACACCCACACACTCAAATCCACGACCCTAAACGAACTCCACCTACACATATTAGAACACATAACGCAGGAGCTTATTAGATTGGAGAAAATTACGCAGAAGCGTGGTACGTTTTATTGGCTTTAAACAACACTCTATCTATCTCGTCACCACACATTTTCATTTAAACATTTTAATTTTTACAACATATCATCTTTGTCATTCAGTGTTACTTGCCGGCTTTGCGTTATCAAGAACACCACAACAGATTCTTACTGCATACCACGCAAAGAATTACATCCGTATGAACAAGCCCCCTGGGATTCAATGTTGAATTTAGATAAACTATAACGGCTCATATGGGTATCAACTGGGTTTTATGGTCTTAAAGTTTATCTTTGGGGCGCCCTGAGAGCAATTTATACATCTATGAGGGACAGTCAACAGGTTTTCGTCTTCATTCAGAAACAAGAGACACAACAAAGGTTTTTAGGAATAGTTATGAGTATATAGTATGAAGTTGTCAACAAATTAAATGTAGACTTAGAAGAAACCGATTTGTTTTATTTTTCATTTGATTGGCGCCTATTGGAATTACAGCCGTATGAAGAAGCCCTCTAGAATTCAGCGTTGAATTTAGATAAACTATAACGGCTCTTATGAGTATCAACTGGGTTTTATGGTCTTAAAGTTTATCTCTTTTTGTTCTCTAGGGGACACTTAAACAATAAGACGTAGCCCTAGTCAAGAAACAAGGAACACAATATATATTTTGAGGCATGATTATGAAGTACGAGGGACGTTCAATAAGTAATGCCCCTGACCCATTTTCAATAACAGGAGATTAATGAAACTTGGCACAGTTATTAGTCTTTCTCTTCATAGGAACCACCCAGAGTTATGCATTTCTCCCATTGTTTGATGCAGCTCTGGACACCGTTTTTGTAGAACACCCCAGGTTGGTCCTCCAACAGATGCCTCATCAACGGCAGAAGAGGGACGACCAGGTCTGGGAGCTGTTTCCACAGACTTCCGGCCATGTTTGAATTCAGGATGCCAGCGTTTTACAAGGTCATATGATGGGGCATCATCACCATAAGTTTCTTCCATTTCAGCAAAAGTGTCCTTTGATGTGAGTCCTTTCAAATACAAAAACTGGATCACTGCGCGACACTCAACTGGCTATTTTTCACACCTGGCCCATTTCACACCTGACTCAGTTCAAACACCAGTAAATCAAAATCCACGATTAGTTCAGAGCTGTTTTTTTGCAACATGATGTATAAAGATATGAATCATTACACATACAAAATTTCATTAAGATCAGACAGCTAAAAGTGAGTTAGGGACATTAGTTATTGAACGCCCCTCGTATGAAGTATTCAACGAATGCCTATCGAAGAAAAAAAAGTGTTTTTTTTCATGTGCCACCCATTGGTATGACATAACTATGAACAAGCCCTCCGGAATTCAATGTTGAATTTAGATAAACTATAACGGCTCTTATTGGTATCAACTGGGCTTTATGGTCTTAAAGTTATCTTTTTTTGTTCTCTAGGGGAAACTTAAACAATAAGATGTAGCCCTATTTAAGAAACAAGGAACACAATATATATTTTGGGGCATGATTATGAAGTATTCAACGAATGCCTATAAAAAAACAGATTTTTTTTCATGTGCCACCCATTGGTATGACATAACTGTGAACAAGCCCTCCGGAATTCAATGTTGAATTTAAATAAACTATAACGACTCTTATGAGTATCAACTGGGTATTCTGGCCTTAAAGTTTATATTTTTGTCGCTCTGGGAGCAATTTATACATTTATACGAGGGGCACTAAATAAGTTTTCGTCCTCACCCATCCCTGTTTCAGGCATAGTTATAAAGTATGAAGTCTTTAACAATGACAATGACAATGACAATGAAGTTTATTGTATATCCATGCCCCATTGGGGCTAAATGCAGTCAGTTTGGTACATAGAAAGTAATCGGAAAGCTATACATATACTGCAGTTTACATGCTTCTTCTCTCTTCTTAAAACATGCGTGGACGAGCTTACAGAGTTTTTCCGGTATATCGTAGTTAGATGATGACATAAGGTATTTGAACAGATGATTTTAACGAACGTCTACTGAAAATAAACCGATTTGGGTTTGCTTGTTTCTTCTGTTGTTGTTTTCTCGTAATTTGGTGTATATATCGAATTACAACCATTTGAACAAGCCCCCCGGAATTCAGTGTTGAAATTAGATAAGCTTTGATGGCGCTTACGGGAATAAACGGAGTTTTATGGTCTTAAATTTTTTCTCTAAGGCGCTCTGGGGGCAATTGATACTTTTACGAGGGACAGTCAACAGGTTTTTGGTCCTCACCCATAAACAAGGGACAAAACAAATGTTTTGTGGCATAGTTATGAAGCATGGTGTATTTAACGAATAAATATAACGTATTTCAAAAACAAAATTTTTCATTGGTGCATATATGGAATTACATCCCTATGAACAAGCCCCCGGAATTCTGTGTTGAATTTAGATAGGCTATAACGGCGCTTGTGGGTATAAACTGGGTTTTATGTCAAATTGCGCTAGATTTTAATATCTCTTGCTTTCAAATTGTTTCCATTAGGCTAGAATGTTTGGTTTTGTTATAAAAATTTTCTATGTCTATAGATGGTGATAAATATAACAATGATGTTTATATTCTACAACGTCTATAGGCCCATGGTTGTGTGCAACAATCTGAGATCGCCTATACATTATATATATGGCTAATATAGGTCATTTCCATGTTATGCGATCATTGTAGTGGAAACTGGTGTCAAATTATTAGTATCCATCGGTAATACGATATCCCAATATGTGCCAGAGACCATGAAATTAAAAATGTATCAAATACCATTACGGGCTCATTTTCTGAATATGGTTGAGATTTTGTTTGTTGTATATAAGCTGATGCATGTTTGAGCTTATGGCCAGTTGTATATAGCTGTTTGATAGAATATGCTCCTGGGGCTTTCTAAACGTTTCTTAAGATATAAGCTTCTGTATTCTTGTTTCTGGATCACGCATGGCACCTTCTGCATTTTTAGTTGTACTTTTTACTTGCAGCCGAAGAAGTTGGTTATATTCCTGAAAAAGTTTGGAAGTTCCTGGAACTTTCTTTAATCTTTCAGTGTACTCTCGCATGTTCCTTGCCGTCTGTGCATTTGGGCAAACCTAATTCCTGATTTTTTGGAATCGCCATAAGTTATAATTTGAAGTTTCTGGATCATGGAACCTTTTGCATTCTTTGATTGTACTTTTGCATGTTTCTTTCCACCCAAACAGCTGCACATTTTGGAATCATGTCAATGTTTCTATACTGTTGTATGCTTTGTTTCAGGGTTAGTTGTACAGAGCTGTTTAATAGAATTTGCCCCTGGAACTTTCTGAAAGTTTCTGGAACATTCTTCATTTCTTGCATGCTTCATGCCATTTGATTATATTCCTGGAATTTTTATAATCTATCAAAGGTCCTGGGACTTGTACATTACTTTCCTTCTGAGCATTTGCACAAATCTATTTCCTGATTCTGGATCGTGGCATCTTCTTGCCCTCAAAGCAGTTGATTATATTCATGAATCTTGTTTTAAAGTTCCTGGAACTTTCTTTATTATTTCCGTGCACGCTTTCGGGTATACTCCTTGCCGTCTGAGCATTTGCACGAATCTATTTTCTGATTTCTGGAATCGCCATAAGAAAGTTTCTACATCATGTCACATTTTGCATTCTTTGATCATTAGCCTTTGCATGTTTCTTGCAATCGGAGAATTGTATTCCTGGAAAATTTTGGAAGTTCCTGGGATGGACATTCTTCATTCTTTCCGTGTACTCGGGTATGTCTCTAGCCGTCTGAAAATTTGTACAAATCTTTTTCATGATTCCTGAAGTCGGCATAAGAAAGTTTCTAGATCATAGCACCTTCTGCATTCTTTGATCATTGTACTAGTTTCTTGCCTTTGGTTATATATTCCTGGAAAATTTTGGAAGTTTCTGGAACTTTCTTTATTCTGTCCTTGCACCATTGCATTTTTCTCTATGTCTGAGCATTTGCACAAATCTATTTCATGATTCCTAGAATCGCCATAAGAAGTTTCCGGTAAGATCGATATGATACCCGATGCCTTCCCGGCTCCAGGCGCCCCGATCAGTCAGCGTCTGGCAGGTTTTACCTTCTTATGACTGGCCTGGCGGAAATGTGTGCAGCGAAGTGATGCATAGGTCAACCATTGCGGGGATTGTAGTGAGCTGAACTAAGAATTAACTTTTTGTCTATCATGAGTAATAAAATTTGAGCAAAGGGCAAACCTTGAAATTGTTATGTATTGCGACTGTAGACGTATCTGTTCCTCTGGGGTTATTTTTGTTGAAATTTCTATCCAGTCTTTTTAAAACGTTAGGCGAATTCCAAAACAAGTAAAATCACAGTTTCAAAGACTCTTTCCTACTATGACTGTGATGACTGTCTTTTACCTCTGAGACAAATCAAACTTTTTTCTATGAAACGTTTGAGCGCAAGGAGCAAATCTTGGAATTGTGTGATACAGCTTTAGATGTATCTGTTTCTCCAGGGTTAGTTTTGTTTGATATAATTTCTATTCAGTCTACAATCATCTCTAAAAACGTTAAGAGAATTCCAAAATAAGTGAGACTGCAGTTTTAAAATGGTTTTCTTATATGAAGATTGATCTTTCCTTCTCAGATGAGCTCCCCCATCTGGCTGCTCGGCGTGTTGGTGCTTCTGACCACGATGTTAGAGACTCAAGCAGGTTTCAACAAGCTCTCCAAAGAGGACCGCCTGGATTGCTACATCAAGTGTAACCAGTGCAAATTGCTCTTCACTTGGCCAAAGCCCTTCAGTTCGACGGTAAGGAGTTTGGGTTTGATTGAGTTTTTCCAGGTCTTTAGAACTTTTACGGACGAAAGGTGGCGTACGTGATGATATTCTATTTGATTATGTACCTCCTAAACGTATATGTTAGACTGCGTTTTCTTACCAACATGTGTACAGATATGTTTTCTCTATGTTGTCACCTTGAACAATAAAGGCATCCATCCATTTATTATAATTGCAATGACAATGACAACTATAGATAGGATTTAGTCAGATCGGTCCGCATTCGGCTTTTCATTTTTAATGGGAGGGTGATGCCCACACCACTCAAAGAAATAACAGCAAAGCAGAAATTTAATTCGACGAGTACATCGTTGCTACTTGACGACAAATTCACTCGGGTATTTTTGTCCTGTTGCCAAGTGGAAGCTGCCGAAATTTTGCCACCGGCACTTAAATGTTTCTTCCGTCGGTTATTTTCTTACGGGGATGTCAAGGTTGATACCAGATCCATCAGAGTCTTTCGTGAACTGCTCAACCTCTGAATGCATAGTTCTAATTGCCTTGTACGCCGTAATACATTCAAAACTTCCCCAATCTATCTTGATTCTTATCTAGCTAAATCTAAGTTTGCATGAATGTTGTCATCTTACTTTTCAAGGATACTTTGAGGGCGAAAAACGGCTGTATGTCTAGAGGTCTCATTGACGAGGAGCACTACTGGCAGCAATTAGAGCAACAGTCTGCCGGGCAGTCCGCTTGTTATAGTCCTTTATTCAGTCCTTCAAAAGGCTTTGCCATTAGTTGAAAGCCGGATTTGCGTCAGCTTTGGCCTCCACGTGCCACAGCCGCAATCAGTTACGCTTACAAAGTGGTCCAGACATCTTGAAATCAACGGTAACGTCAAGTGTAACGCAGATGTTCGAGCATTGGCTTTTGGGGAATATCGTATCTTCCTTACTCTCTTTCTTACGCTTTACGCTTACGTAATGACCGTCAAATGATATCTACGCACAAAAAAAACAGTTTCTACACGTCAAGTGTAAGGTAAATGTTCGAATAGACATTAGGTTCTTGTAGAAGAGTGCAACTGGTCTGTGTCTTCCTAACTATCTTCTCTGCCCTTACGTCAATACCATCAGAGGGTGTCTAAGCACAACCGGAAAGGCGTACGGATATTGATTTAGTGATACATCCTACCTATCGCATTTTGTTCTTCTGATTCTGTTCGCCCATTATCATTCATCATTGAGCCTGAGGAACTGAATCTTTTCAATTCAAATAGTTTGACATTTATCAAAAAAGTTATAATAAGCTCCTGGAAATATATGGCATTGTTTGCCACTGCTGTTTGTCACAAAAGTAGTATGATGTAATGTATAGAATCGAATATAGTAGAATAGAATAGAATAGAATAGAATAGAATAGAATAGAATAGAATAGAATAGAATATTCCCTTTAAAGTTCATCCGCAATCGATTTGGCTTGTTGCATACTGAAACTTTCTAACTTTATAAGCACGACCGGAAGCACGCACAGATATTGATTCAGTGATGAATCAAACCTGACACACTTTGTTCTTTTGATTCTGATTCTGTTCGTCCATTTCTATTCATCATTGAGCTTTAAGAACTGATTCAGAACCAGTCAATGTAATTGGTCATTTGTCAAAAAAGTACAGTCGCTGGAAAAGTATGACCACTGATGTTTTTCTAAAACATATCGTATAGAGGGAAAGCCTTTCAAACAACGACAAAGAAACTCCAAGAGCTAATGAAGCTTGCAGGATGCAAAGCACAGTGGAAAAAAAGACGAAGAAAGACTGAATTAATGCAGCTATAGGACTCTTCAAAGACTATAGAGGCAGAACACAGTGGATTATGAAGAATAGACTATACTAGACTAGACTAGACTAGAATAGAATAGACTAGAACAGAATAGAATGTCCCCTTCAAAGTTCATTCACCTGCAGAAGGCCATTGATTTTGCTAGCCGCATTATGAAACTTTCTAACTGTCTACTCATATCAGTGGCATTCCATTTCGTATAAAACCTCCGGCGACGGATCGAAAATCCAGGGTTAAAACTCCATTAAGGGCATAATCCTACTTTCATTCCTCGAGCAATTTTTTATCCTGTAAATCTCAAATGTTTTATTGCCAGCGGCAAACTTCCCATCAAAAGGGTTAAATGTTCTTTCCTTGTTACCTTTTACTGGGGGCATATTCGGAAATATTGCAGACATGGCCAGATAGAGAACATCCTCCCTAACGCTTCAAGGACCACTAGATCCAGGGGAGGATTGAGTGATTGACCGACAAGGGGATTTAACTTAAGCCCGTTTTCTGGATCATGTGCCGAGCATTAAAACCACCCAAAGCTGCGAAGAAAGCAATATAGGGCGAGAGATTAATATTACATCAACAGCCACATATATTTCCTTGTCAATTTATTTGTAAGACAGAAGCAGGAGCAGGTTTTAGTCATTTGTCCTTGATACGTCTCACTAGATATATCGCCACTATTAATCCAGGCAAAGTTTAGTGCTATTCAGAATGGTGGCTGAGGGCTTACTTGTTATTTCCAGTTATCTCTAAGCCAGGTCGACATTATATCACGCATACTAGGCAACAGAAACAGGGGCGATGTCCATTTTCTGGATCATAGTATTAATATTAAACTCTTCCAAGCCGTTGTCCCACAGAAAAAAGGGAAAGACTTCTCATCTGACAAGGACGTACTCGTCCCCACCAGTAACGATTCTAAAGCAGGGATACAGTTTGGTCAATTTGTCTAGATCATAGTGCCAAACATAAATCTCATCAAATCCATTTCTCCTCGAAAACAGTCCAAGGACTTTCAACCTAACGTCGACAGTGACAAATTTGCCCCTACCAGGTTCTTCGTGTTACAGATACAGGGATACTCTTGGTCAGTTTTCTTGAAACATTGAACCAGCATTAAACACTTACTCTCGTCTCCCCATCTTGATTGTCACATCTTTGAACAAAGATAAGAAAATTCCTTTTCTTAAGCTTGTAGCCAATATTTTCCTCTGTTGGGTTAAATGATCTTCATTATATCATCTCCACTCATCTCTGCTACCAAAAGATCTTTCATGAAACAAAAACAAGGACGAATATCTTTCCGTTTTCTGGATCATAGGTAGCACTTATAATTCCCGGTATAAATCAACATAAAGTCGTTTAACCAACATAATGTATTCTCCTCAGCATAATGGTCCGTGGAGACACAGGAAGTGACAGAGACTATGTAAAAAGTATAGAAATTATTAACTCTCAATTTAAAACAAACAACGCATATGCAAGCATCTGCATGCACGTCATTAAAATGCTGTCTTGAATAAATATATCAATGAATTATAACTTGCTAACGGTCCTTCGACTTATACGACACAATACGTTAACGTATGGACGGCGGTCAAAGGAGGACACTGTGTCCTTGGGATCTAGTTATGAATGTCTTTATTGATCGATCTATGACTGAAGTATTAACATGGCCTTAACCTCACCGGTTCGTTAGCCAAGACAGTTCAAGGATTTTCCATCCCGAGTCCACAAGTTCACACTATGCAGTGTTCCCACGCCCGGGGCTGTCGGAGATAGTTACATTCTTTATCTGATCGATCCTCTAGAGACTGAGGAGCTCATCGCCAACAGGGTATCATATTTCACAGGCCGCTTAGGCCACAGAACGTTAATTTTTTAGCTGACATCCTCCGCATGCAGATTCCAAAAATAATGAGATAGGGTGAAAAGAACACGATGGGTAGGAAAAAAAACAAGATAGCTAAATTTTCAAAATAGACACCGTTAACGTCGTAACAAGAGTTCGAGTGAAAAAATGTGGCATCACAACTAACAACTTGAAGGCATTCATTCCTGTATTCATCATCATCATCGTGGGTTGCTTGCCCGGACCAAGTCCACCATCTCCTTCCAGACATCTCTGTCCCCCATAGCGTTCTTTAGATCCTCGACCTACAACCCGACATCACGAGCAAGAAGTGAAAAGTGTAGTAAAGGTTATGCAATGGTATAACTTGCCAAGCTGGCAACTACATTCATAACTTCCATATTGGTGGCACATTTACAACTATCCAACAAGTTTCACTGCAACTATAGTCAACTGCATGGGTACCTTCCTGGTGTCACTTCTACAAGTGTGATTTTTAGGCTACAACACAACATGTTTGCTCATTTTGGTCTATCTGACCATCCCCAAAGAGAAAAAAATCCTGAAATAAAACGAAAATTAATGAGCGCGGATGTCATCCATAGAATGTACTTGCTGTGGCCTTAACTAGGTCCTCTGCCGAAAATAGATCACCCTGGAGAGAGAGATTTTGCAGCCAAAATGCATCTGCAGTTGATGTACGCTGGCGATGGGTTGGTTAGTTCTTCTCCTAGTTTCTACACGTCAAATTAACTTCGGGATTGGAACTGGCGTGAAGCTTATGTAATGAACAATCCGGAGCAGTGAAGTGGCTGTTTTAAAAGGTCGAAAACCAAGACATGTTTAGAAAGATTGACCAGCTTACTACAGAGTACATTTCTACTAGTTCATTAACTCATGTTTTGATGGAAGACTCTTTTGCTGTATAAAGGAGATGTGCATCAATACGTCTCGAGGGTAAAATCAGCAAATAATATCTGACATATCATGTACTTTATCTTGTTTGTTTGATTGCTTGTTTCTTAAAAGCAGATGTAAGTAAAAGGGATAAAATACCTGACTTGGTCCAAGACGAAAGGAATGTGGTTTTCAGAATGACGCACCATCTCTTGAAGGTCCTGGTGAATGATCTAAGTCTGGCAGATGTCTATTTCTTCTGCTTAAAATTCTTCTTGGCGTTTGTCTGGATAAGCCCGAGAAAATCATTGTATAGTGTTTGAAACATTTGGCCTTAAACCGGTATTGACATGTGGAGACTGCAATACGTTCGGGTACTAAGAAAACATTCGTGTTTCAGACTTGCAGAAGTAAGTAACTAAGTGTCAAGAGACCGGCGGTTAGATGTTTCTAAATATTCTTAGTGAGTTCAGATTGTTCGGAGTCTTTAAGGGCTTGTCACCTTAGAAAGCACATAAGATTTTTCTGCCGGGAAAATTGAGAGAATCATTGACTAGCATCGGCAAAGCATTTGTCCTTAAGGTGTTTGGGTTTTAGGATGGTTGTTATGAATATCATTATCTATATACATTAAGATTTGTGTGTATGTGTGTGTGTGTGTGTGTTTGAGTGTGTTTGCGCGTTGCTTTTTGTGTTTGTGTGTGCGCGTGTGTGTATGTGTGCGTCTGTGTGTGTGTGCGTCTGTGTAAGTATGTGTGTGTGCGTGTGTGCGTGTGAGTGTGTGTGTGCGTGTGTGTGTGTGTGTGTGTGCGTGTGTGTGTGTGTGTGTGTGTGTGTGTGTGTGTGTGTGTGTGCGTGTGTGTGTGCGTGTGTTATAGTAGATATCTATGTAATAATTAAGACGTCTCGTATTTCAGAATTGCCGACAGCAGTGCACGAAGTCCAAGGAGACCGGAGACGAGATGTTCCTGTCCGGGAAAGCCTTTAAGGAATGGGAGGTGTGTGTGATGAGTCTCCAGGCCCGAGCAGGTCGCAGAAGATAATCCACGTCATCAACCAGCGGCAACAAGACGGAGAACCTCAGACGACGCTCAAATCACAATCTTATTCTGCATCAGTAGCTGCATCAGTAGAGTATTGAATTATTTTCGTCGTGTAAGTGGGGTCCAAGAATGACGGACAACCTCAGAAAACGGCAATATCACAACCATATTCTGCATCAGTGTGGTGTTAAATTATTTTCTTCGTGAAAGAGGGGGTCAAGAATTAAATTCTAGTGACGCAGTAAAAAAGAAAAGCCAGTGATATACAGTAGAAGCCACCTGATTGCACACCCCATTTGTCAGCATATTTCGTGAAATTATCGGGGTGGTGCAATAATACGAAGTTATCCAGGTTTAGGATTTTGAGATTCTGTGCAATAAACAAAAGTGTGCGGTAATCCGTTGTGCTATGTTACAAAAACGATCACTGGCTCTGTATTTTGCTATTCTGATTTTGTTCATTTTTGCTCAATGCTCAATGATGTAATAATATTTGATATGTTCTACACTAACATATCTATAGAACTTAAGAGTAGAGAAAGAGGAGTACGGAAATGCTATATCACCCCATTAAACAAGACACTGCTATGTAAAAAAATGATGAATATCAAAAATGAAATTTCAGTACTATTTTCAATTTGCTCACATTTCTATACAACCATTGAATTGAATAATCTTACTCCTACGTACATTAAAAACAAAGGAATGCACAGAGGAAACGGACTATCGAGCAGAACACTATAGGGCCTCACGGTGTTTTGTTATCAGTTTCCGACACGTAATGTGTATTTTAGGTGACTTGGAGGGGTATATGATGTAGCATTCGGTCCTGAATCTACTTGCAACATCGTTATTGCTACATGTTTACAGTACCTTTGCAGCGGAAACCTGGCAGACCGTACCGTACCGCGACAATAGTGCAATATGCCATTGATTAGGACATACTGTGTAGCTGGCTATACTAGAATGCCTTTATCTTTACAAATAAGAAAAATTGCTCCGATAGTCTTAGCCTTTAACGTGTGCACAGCGTTAAGGACGTTACTTATAAACCATATGTACAATGTTATTCCAAATTATTTCAAATGTTAGGTCAAAACCTTCGAGCATATTTCACCAGTGGTTAGCAGGACACCATAACTAGTAACGCAGGGCGTCGCAGAATAAAATGAATTCACTGCTGCAGAATGTTGGGATTCTGATTCTCTTTGTATGTCTGATATAATCATTCGTTTTCCTTTTTTGGTTACCCTTAGTGTGATCAGAATGATGTGTTCATATTGTACCTTTCTATTGCATAAGGCTTTCCCCACGTGACAACAAAAGCAAAATGTAACAGAACTGACCTAACATATAGAAAACGTTACGATCTTTGAAAGTTCAACTGGAAGGACTTGCTGAATAGGTCCTTATATTGTTATTCTAATACAAAGTTTAATTGTACTCAGCTGAACACCATGTTGCTCTGAGAAGGTCACATCCGTTCGAAGCACCAATTTCACAGCTTATCGTGCCGATGCCATTCTACAAACGAGGGAAATCGTGCTCCATGGTAAGTTATAGAATGAATATCTGAATAAATATGCTATTAATCATCCACCCGGCGCCGTATAGTCCAGGAGTTTCAGGTAAAGATTGGCGGTAATTATCGCAAATCACTTCAATTGTTTCAGGTTTCGTTTTGCTGAACCGATTTTTCAAAGTCTAAAATATCATGCAAGGCAAAGGGTGTGCCCTAATACATGAGTACGCGTCATTTGTATGTATCGGTGCGACTGACACATATTCAGGGCTATTCACCTGGTCACAGGCATTTCTCATAACGCTTTACGGCTAACTGGAACGAGCAGGTGCGGAACCCTAATCTCCAAGCAGATTCTACGGTGCCATAAGATAGTATTAACGCTGGCAGAAGATTATAGTATAGCCGGCAAAGGGAGTCAGACAGGCACCGTACACACTCTTAGGTCGGCTTCACTCCTCTGTCAGCTTTTGATACTATCTTATGTCACCATAGGATCTGCTTGGAGATTAGAGAAGCCCTACTCTTGTAATGACGATTGTTGTAGCGTTTTAATGTATGTCAGGTGTAGTTCTAGGTTTTCTTAAACACGAGACCTCTTTTTGAGAACAAACAAATAATTTTATATATATGTCAAAATTAGCACACATCTTTATTTACTAAATGTGTGAATTCAACATTTACGTGATCGTGAGTGCGGATAGTCAACTGTTCTTTCTTACATTTCATACTCATTATCACATACAGTCTATGAATCATAATCATTTAGTGCGTATAATGCCTGACATTATTAGATACGTTTCACTTTTGCTGTCTACAAATAACCTGCACTCACTTTTATTTCTTGTGACAAAGAATCGTGGCAGAAGTTATTTCTGAAAAAAGCTGACCACAGCACGAGTACCACATTTAGTGGTATATAGAATCACATCCTCAAAGCGCTGCTGGAGATGATTCTATTACTTCGGCCACATAAAATAAGACATTTTCCGCACTAATGTGTTATGTCGGTGATAATCCAGCCAGTTCAGGAAGAACATGTCCCTTACTACGAGGGCCATGGGATATTAAATCTTTACAATGGCCCTCCGAAGGACTGTATAATTGCTTTAAGAAAATTGGTCTATTGACGCTGGTAGGTCTACATATATCATAATCTCCAAGTAGATTCTACGATGGCAAAGGCTGGAAAAGGAGGGTAGCCGGTTTAGTATTGTTCATTGAGCACATTACATATATCTTTCAGATAATTCCGGGGCCATTGTGCTGAAACAGCCTACCAGCAACATAAATTATTCATTCTGTATATTCGTAAATGACGAAGAGATGTTCGAAAAGCAATCTAACTCAGATATTTGAAATTGCAACCTCAATCACTTCCGTGAAAAAACTGTTTTTAAGCTATGAGGTGGTTTACCGGGCTCTCAATTACAAAACAAAAGTCAAGTATCAATGAACTCGTCTGGGCCTAATAAAGTCTTAATTTATAGAACTGTAGTGAAGGACCTATATCTGGGTTGGCTCTTGGTAACTTTCCATTGCCGCACCCTTAGGACGCAACCACATGTAACGTACCATCTTATAGAACCAGAACACATTCAGCACATCAAAAAAGATCCGACCATACAACATGACATAGTAAACCGGCCAGTCGATCTGTGGGAAGGACCCTTCGATGTAAAACGTGTAGACGGCTCGCCAGTATATGGGGATGATGGCCACACGGCAGAGAAAGAACACTGACGTCATTAGTACACCGTTTATAGTGTATGGGCGACTCTTCTTCTCTCCGAGTAAGTTCAACAGAATTCTGCAAAAGGAGATATCATGGGAATGTGTTCGTAGGAAAATAATACGTGAGGCATAAATGTCTAGATATTACTTAAGTGGCCTGAAAGTAGGCCTATATAAATACGAATTAATTAGCCTTGTGACTCAATCATTTCGATGGAATACCAATTAAGGTAAATTATGAAATGGCGTTAACTCAGACGAACGACTTGAACAAAAAGGTTTCAACCTTACCCTTACCTTAAATGCACAAAAGGACCGGATGCTTCGTATAGCAAGAATGTGTTCACGATCCACGGAGCTGAGGTGCAGAACTGGATGGATGGATGGATGAATGAGTAAAGGGAGGAACGAAGGAAGGAATGACGAAGACAATTAGAACTGATTTTCTTGACCTTAAATTCAATATTCAGTTCCACTTCAGTTTGAATACACAATTACATTTTAGCTGAGCATTTTTGTTTAAACTATTCGAGTCGTGACTTGCATAAAATGACGATGTTCTGAAATGAAGGCAATGTAGTGCATAACATACTTAGATATATAGATAACACATATGTACATAACATCCTAGATACACACATAACACATATCTACATAACATCCTAGATACACACATAACACATATGTACATAACATCCTAGATACACACATAACACATATGTACATAACATCCTAGATACACACATAACACATATGTACATAACATCCTAGATACACACATAACACATATGTACATAACATCCTAGATACACACATAACACATATGCACATAACATCCTAGATACACACATAAGACATATGCACATAACATCCTAGATACACACATAACACATATGCACATAACATCCTAGATACACACATAACACATATGTACATGACATGCTAGATACATACATAACACATAATGTACATATTAGATACGTGTATAACACACATGTACATGACATACTAGATACGTACTATTCCTGCCGGTTCGCTAACCATCGTCACGGCGTGGTGCATCAGCAGAACTTTACTGGCGAGATGTTTGTAAGGAATCATCTTCAAGATATCTGCAACAGTAAATTATGAGGGGACATGTATCATAAGTCAGGTTGGGATGTTAGACTTTTGTTCCATAGTGACATGGTTATCAAGCTTTGAATAGATCGAATGTGCTGAAAATTCAACATGTGGTGATATAAACTCTTTTTGGAGAGGGAATATGTCTCAAAAGCCTGTTTCAAAAACTGCATATTCTGCTGGCGTTTATTTAGACCCCTGTCGGACTCAACATAGAGTTTTATCTGTAATTTTCAGAATATTGTGCCAACGTCCGTAAAAACACGGGAGAGCGTGTATGATATATCTGCTGACAAAGTCACGTAAGGAATTTGTGTTTCGGTTCAAATGGGATTTCAGAATTCTGGTATTTTAGTGTTAGTAGAGACGGGGCACTATCAACTAACTGCAACTTATGATCCATTGCTCACCCAGTCACGTATTCAATCTACATAACGTGACGTCATGAAAGTGTCAATTTGCCCTCCCTTGACAAATACTTTGTTGGGTGGTCGAAAATCAGGGTTAATCCGATTTTCATGTTGAAAAAAAAAACTATAGTTAAACTTTGCTTTAGAAAAATGAATTATAGCTTCGGAATTCTAAAGACCCTCCAAGGCCAGCGTGTTGAACGATATACATTACCTGCCATGGTATATCCAAGGCAGGCCGCTATCCCTTGTCTCAGTAGAAGGCAGTTGTACCTGTTGATGGATGGTAATTTTGGATTGATAAGAAAACTATATCATGTGCAGAATACAGAAACACATATAAGTATATACAGATCATAAAACAATTTACGTACATGCCCAACGCATTTTCGCAAGTTCTGTGGCAGCTTTGACTTTTGAGACCGTGAAGTTGTTTTCTCTGTGGCATGTTGTGTTTACGAGGGGACATGTGTTTTTAGTAAGCCTTCAAATAAAGATCATAGTCATGAAGGTTCTGAACCTTGATGATGTTACCTGAGACGGGTTGGGTATACTTCAGGGTCAAAGAAGAAGATGTAGCTCGCTACAGATCCCAGGAGCAGGGAGAGAACGCCTGACATGAGTCTGTTTAATGGGAGAAATGTTAGATAGGGTACATGGTATAAAAATGACATTAAAGAAAGTTCTCGGCATACAAGCTGTACAAAGACTCGAATAAGATTTGAATCGCAAGCCCAAGTTATAGAGGACGAAATGTTTGGAAAATTGCTCACTATGTATTTCAGGCATAGATAGATGTGAATATACTTGTGGCAAGGATGGTAACCACTCCAGTGCATTGGTCTAAAGCTTGTGAATGGCCTCGGCCGGGTTGTGAGTAACAAAAGATGTAAATATATTTCTTAACTGATCAGGTTATACAAGAAAAATATACGTGTTATGTTATTTGATTAATTATGTAAATTGGCCACTGCTTTTTTGATAATTCAAAGAACCTTTTAACTATAATCATATGATAGAATATAAGAACGTTGGACTTCCTAATATTTTTCTGTATCAATGATACACTAACGGTACTAATGACGTAATAAAATACTATTAACAGGAATATTAGATAAAAATATTAATAAAAAAATTATCAGTATTCCCTACTGACGTGTTGTCTGCTATCACTCTCTTCTCCAGGTCCAGTTCCCCATACTGGATGGACAGACGGTTGAGGATTTTCGGTGCCGCGCAGAAAACACAAAACGCGAGCATAAAACTGGAGAATCCGGCCAGGAATATAGACATGTTCTCTTCCATTCTTGGGGATGATGTATAGGATACGTGTAAAGATTCGATTTCTGAAGAAATAGAAATAGGGTCCGGACTAATGTTAGAGTATATTATATATAATAACTTAGAAGTATTTAACATACATCATTCATCATTTACCAGAAACAATTAGACTTTTTAAAACGCCATACCACACATTAAAATATGCGTCTGTTCTTGAATGACACTTTTTGTTTTACTGGTCAGTTATTAGGAATGACCAAGAAAAACGCATTGAAGAGACTTTGATGAAATATTTTAGGACACAATGGGACAGACAGCATTGCTTAGCAATTAATTAGCCACGGATAAGCGTGCGGGCCACCAAAACCAACTATTAAACAAACCAAAACAACCAGCCAGATTTAGCCTTTATTACAATTGGTAGGCACGTTTTAAGCACAGACTAAGACCCCCGTATTGGACAGAAGATTTGGCACAAGTTGGGAACAAAGGTCGTTACCTAGGAGATATTACCAGATAATACCGCGGGGCTATTTCCCAAACTGGCAAACACAATGAAGTAAAAAATAATTGATTTCAACACAATAGGAGAAATGACATTGTCCAAACTTTTCACCATTCCAGTCTTCATGATATGCAGATATAACAATTGCTGTTACATTTCTTGACAAATACAATGCACTATGATGCAATATGCATGTAGGTCAAACGGTCGAGCGTTTGATCTTTATCATTTACAGCGATGTTGCATAAAATAGTTAAGTTATTTTTGAAATAACAGACAACCATCGTCACACATCATGGATAGAATAGAATACAATATAATTCTAAATATTTTTACCGTCCATTATTATCAGTAATAATGAATGAAGACCTTTATTGAACATTTTTGTCCCACTGGGCTAAGTACAGGTCACATGGTAAGAAACACATATATGTAACAATGGAAACAATCATACACATCTATATTGTGCAGATATGCGTTTAATCTATTCTAGGACATTCGGCTTCCTCTCGCTTCTTGGTAATTGTATAAATGTAGCTAGCTGTATGGTTGGTTAGAGTTGGTTTATCAAAAGCTGTCAGGAATACAAATTTCCTAAGACACCTGTATGATACAAATATATATAAAAAATTGCTAGCTAATACAAGGACTGAAGTGTACATACTATTCTCAAATGTGGCAAACACACTAGCAACTCACTAAGATCTTTTAAGTAATCAAATCATATAACGATAGGTAGGCAATGGCAAGTAACTAAATTTTATTTCAGAACATAATTAACAAAATACTACATACCTTATAGAAACAGATGTACAATCTTCCGCCGTGCGACCCAAATACTTTGTACCTTCAAAGATTTGCATAATAAACAAATGATCTGGTCACTTAGTAACTGGTTCTTATCATCTCCTGTCCATCATCCCAGGTTCCACTAACCATGCCGGGGTATATCGTATACAAATCAACAAATCAGGACTTTTTAGCAGCGTGGTTTTTAACGATTTAAATCCATTTGTCCACATTGCAACTGCAACGCTATCAGTTTAATGTATAAAGCTGAAAAAAAAATAGTCTTCAGCAAATTGCATTCTAAAAGTGTCCTTGTAGTCAGAACAATCTTTAAGCCAAACAGGTCTTCATGTCCAAATATGGGCAGATTTAGTTTGCGCTGCATGCTGGGCATTCCCTTCATAGTCACGTGAGTATGGCACAAATGTTGTCCCCCATGTTGGGTAGCAAAACAATAAGCCCTCTCATAGAGATAAGACCGCATTTACGGGACAGGAATTGTAGGTAAATATGTCAAAGGTAAAGGCCCCGAAATTAAAACCATTCCTTGTCTCAATTTGCATAACAACACCCAGGCGAGTTTTGTCTTCTTTTTCCGGGCCTTTATCTTCTAAATGTTACCTAGAATTCCTGTCGCTTAACACGTGCATTCTGATCTCTGTGAAAGGGCTTATAAGCTCTTTGGCAGGTTTTAATACGCATGTGCGGGCGAAAAGAACTGTAGGTTATAGTAAATTTATTGCAAATTCTGCCGGAGGGCTAATTGCAAGTAACAAAAAATGACATACAAATAATGGCTAACATTAAAACAGTATAGTAAGCGACTACTCAAGTCTAACTTAAAGATGTAACTTATTGGGTTTGACTTCTTTTTCTGAGACAGTGGAAGACGAAATATCCCACTTTTTCTGTAATGTGTGGGTTTTGCGACGTAAACTTTCCTATTTTCTCTCATGATCATAGAAGGGGCAGTTTGAAATAAAATTTGTTTCGTCTTCTACCATGTCTAACGTGCAGTATTTAGAAGTTCTTTCGCACACGGGTAACTTCGTCCTTTTTCTATTTCAAGGGGGTGGGCACTAATTTTGATTTTACTAATTGCACAGCGCAGATCAAAATCATCTAGTTATGAATATTTTCCATAGTGTGCGCTGTCTTACATGTCTTGTAAAACCTTAGCTTACGGGTATCAATACTCAAATTATGACAGAATGTTTGGATATAGATATCAGAAAGCCGTTTTATGTCAAAGATGAATGACCTGGACTTCTACTATTTTGCAGGCATCATTGCCCCATTCACTCTTTAGTATTGTTTGGCACTATCTTGTTTAGTCAGATCACCACTAAAAAGCAGTCCCTGGATCGAATATGTCAACATGTTTATTCAAAAGACCAGATTTTTCTCGGGAATTAAGCAACCTGGGGCGGATATTTCACACAGCCTTTGTTAGGCCAAATTACTGAGAAGCCCTCTCCCGTTTGGAAAGTGGTTGAACGAGTTGCACACCTTTAACAAGGATTGCTACAGACACCCGTACTTTCTGCGATCAGTTCCAGATTGGGATCTACTACGGTCACCAAACACTGTAACCAAATTTTGAGAACCTGCCAAGTTGAGGAAAAGGTCACTGAACACCTGAGGAGCCAGCAATTACTGCACTGCACCAGTTCCAGGACGTTTTACCCCAACAAGAGGGGTGTTACCAGTTCTTATCCAGATCCACAGAATTGCGTGTAAACTGTATACGCGAAAGGTGAGCGTTTTTACTTGTATCTACGACAACTCTAGAGGATTGGAAGGGGACATATATACTACGTACTCTACGTACTAGGGTCCAACTGTAAGTGACTCTGCCGCTAGATCAATGGGTCCGGAGTTCTAAGCCCGGCTATATTTGCTTAGCTGACCTGTACGCTACAGCAAAAGGTCACACAAAGTCACTTAGAACGTGGCGTTAGGACGTGGTCTACTGTTCCCTATGGACGTAGACGCGAGCTAAGGAATTGACCCGATATGATATGCCTTCAAATACTAATACATAATAGAGTCTGTTATTTGCTTTTGTCACATGCTGGTCACAAGCTTTACCGGTGTACACATGTCGCTACCAGGTCATACTATCGATTTTTTTATATCTGTTTACCTTCGCCAACAGGGTTCTGTTTGTGGTGACGTGTTGGCTGTATTTGTTTGTTTATTTATATGTTTGTGAACTGTATACCTTACGAGAAACTATTTGTATCTTTGGTAGCTGGGTAGGTGACAGGAAATGCCACTGGAGGACGCTCAATGTTAGGCCACCTACCTACTGACCCAATTATCTTCGCTCCCCTTGGTGGACCATAATGCACTGACGAACTTCTCCCCGAGGGCTTTCTATGTTGGGCAATCTATCTGATCTCATACCAGGTCTTTCTTGTTGCCTTCATCTCCTTTTCTACAGTCCTTCTCCAGGTCCCTAGACGCCTCTCTCCTTTTCGCTTACCTCAAGGAGCCTTTTCAAGCGTCTGCGTCTAATTTCCTCCACGATTTCAGGGACACCTGTGCGCTTTGGGCCACCAAATGGCTTTCTAATGTACAGCAGTGGAACTTCTTTCTGTCGTGATGTTTTTACTAATTCGGAACCACATGCAAACTTTCTCAACAGTTTTTCTTTTTCTTTTTGAAAAGGGAATCAAAAGATGAACGAGAATATGTCCATATTCCTGGCCGGCTTGGCAGCCTTCGTCCTCTCGTTGGGTATTTTCGAGGTGGCGCCAAAACTTCTCAGCCGGATCTCTAAGCAGTATCGTCAGCTAGGGCTGG
>NC_049995.1:13678106-13690896 GCF_000003815.2 Branchiostoma floridae
ACCCGGAAGTATATCCACGTCGTGTCAGGTACTGGTACCCAGTTATTCATGTTTTTATTTATTACTGATTTTGAAACACATGTATAAGTAAATAACTGTCTCTTCCCCATGTCTAATTTTCTATCTAGCGGATTGTAGGGTGGTGCATGCTGAAGCAACAATCAAATAAATGTCCATTCATTCATTCATTCATTCATACATTATGAGCTGTGTGCTCATATCAATTTGTAGAAATCATAAAGGTAGGTTTTCAAATGAATGAATAGCTGGCTAGATGACTGAATTAAGAAATTGTAGAATTAATGAATGATTGTATGAATGGATAATCGAATGTATGTAACCACGTCCATTTGTCCAGGTACAACTGTCTCCTGCTACGTCACGGAGTAGCCATGTACCTGGGTTATACCATCGCAGGTAGGTACTGCGGTACAAGTTGTTGAGAGTTCTCATTTTACTCAGAAATCGGGTGCTTCCCATCATACAAAAAGAAACAGGTAGATGATTGTCAAATGCCATCATGTTACGGTTTCAGTGTTTTACACTATGAAATTCTTTGTTTATAAATCAGAATTTGAAAAGTACGAATGCAAGGCCACATGTTCTATAATGTTAGGAGGTTTATATAACCGTATATGGTTTATGTCATGCTAAATATTAGCAACATAAATGGATTGTTGAGACAGTATTAGGCGTCCTCTTCCTGTACTTGTCTGCCTAAGTTCTCAGGCCAGAGACTGGCTCCTTACTCCCCTCCGTCAGGTCTCTCCAAGCTGCACGATCCTTTGCACTTGTTTCCGCAGAGTGAGACTTTTGTCTCATTCCAGTGTCTTTTGTGAAATTGCTAACTGTGATATCATTCAATTTTACAGATGTGGTTCTGATGTTGCAGCACAGATCACTCTTGAGTGGCTTGTATCTGGTGCACCATTTCGTGGGGACGCTCTGTGGAATCGCAGGAACGGTATGGAATTGATAGGAAATCACTAATCTCCAAGCAGATCCTACGGTAGCATAAGATAGTATGAAAAGCTGGCAGAGGAGTGAAGCCGGCCTAGGAGTGTGTTTGGCTACCGGCTACATGGCAAATGGACACCTCTTGGCTGACTACAATTCTTGGCCAGTTTGGTACTATTTTATGCCATTGTAGGATCTGCTTGGAGATTAGGAAATCACAGTGAAAGTCATTAGTATTTACACTCCAAGCAGACGTTAGACTACGGCTGTTTTTTGTTTGTTTGTATTTTTTTAGTCGTCTTTATCGGGCTTTCTGTTTTGTTTTGTTTCTTGTAACTAGCCAGTTAGGTTTTGACAATACAAGATACAATACAAAATGGAAAGCCCGATAAAAACTACTAATAAAAACGTTAAGACAGCCGGAGCCTAACATCTGCTTGGAGAGTAACTAGTCTTGAACCCAGACCAATTATCACTTTAACTATTCAAGATCTTCTTCGAGTTTCTTATGACATATTGACTGACTGCAACAATACAGTAGGTTATCTATTAGTATTGAAATGATTACTAGACTCGTCAAAATTGTTTGCTAGTTTTAGTTTAGCTAGCACATATGTGCAACATACAACAGAATCCACGTATTTCCATAACTGATTTGTTTTTATATCGGTTTTAATTCCTGTTCTCCAGGTCTACACCTCAGTCCCGTGGATCATGTCGACTTTTCTGTACTACGAGGCATCCAGTCCGTTTGTACATCTCAGGTACTGATGCAATTCATATCCTCATCATTCAATTTCAAAAACATATTCCAAAAAGCTTTAAAAAGGATATTTTGTATGCTCTTATGATGATTCAGGAACAAAAAAGCAATATATCTCAACCCATACCTGTGGTATGGTTGATAAATAAAATCACACCTCCACGATGGCATATCACGATACTATGTACATATAATCTTATTAATATTTGTGTTTTCAGATATTGCCTACAACTGAAGGTTGATGTTTTAACTATCTATCAAGAGTAGATGCTGACTTTTGTCCCTTGTCCGTGGAGTCGTTTTACGCCACTTTGGTCAGAAAAAAGAGCTAGTGTTGACTGTCTTTCTAGTTTTGAGTCTGACATAGTGCTGAAGATTCAACTGCCGTAATGCTCCACAAAAGGACAAAATACTGACTTTTGTTCCTTGTCTGCAGGGTCGTACTACTCAACTTGGGTGAGAAGAACAGTCGACTGTGCACAGCTAACGGGCTGGTACTGATGACTGTGTTCTTCCTATGCCGTGTAGCCATCATCCCAGCATACTGGCGAACCGTCTACATGTTGTACATCGATGGTTCATTTCCAGAGATTGACGGCTTGGTTTATTACCTCATGCTGTATGGAAGAGTGTTTTTTGACATGCTGAACCTCTATTGGTTCTCTCTCATGGTGAGGACCTTCTTGGCAAAGTTCGTATGGCCGAAAGGTGCGACTAAGATAAGCGACTGAGCCCTCAATCAGATGTGCCATCTTATTTTTGTCCATTTAAAGACATACATACATTCATACATTGTATTCCAATTACAGTGAAACACTCAAAATACAATCATTAGAATACAATCATCTTTCTTACGTATACCTTACGATTATAACTTTGACATTAGTAATGCCCCTCTTGAAAATCACATAGTTCAGATAAACTATTTTTAGCTTCATTTGTTTCGCGCGTTACCTTGAAAAACAAAACTTTATTCCTAGAATCTGGACTACAGCTGCAGTAGAGATTTTAAAAAAAATACGGCAACAGATCGCTCACTATATATCTTGCAACTATCTGCTGTTTTCATGTTAACGACCTCGGATGACATGTTAATTTGGTGTTTCCTAGAAGCAGGTTCTCCGTTTCTATTAATCATTAATCTGTTTCACGACTTCCAACGTTTAAAATAGACTTTTAACTTCCTTACGAGACTGCATGACGACGATTTACCCAGTTACAAAGGGAAAATATTGATTGATATTATGCCTTTCACGCAAAACCACGCAGTTAGCACAATTCCTATGTGGTAAAGACTTCCATTCTGCCCTTTCGTCGCTGATAGCGAAATCAGCTGAGACCAATGCAGGCCAGATTAAAGGTTGGCTGAAGAGGGAGCACATCTTACAAAGTCGAGATTGCTCCTGATATATTCTCAATTTTTTTGTAAGCTATGCGGTTCTTTTGTGATCACTTTTTTATTGCTTCCACGTCGTTCACAAGTACTGCGACTGAAACTTCGTAAGTGGATCTTTTGATGAGTTATAATTATGTCTGACTTTAACAAGGGAAGTTACTGCTGTGTTATTGTTATTTCATGGTGTATGGTAGTCTTAAATATACCATAGACAGGAAAACGTTAGGTTTGCTATCAATTCGCACATTTACTTCCAACAAGTTGATCTAATGTATATAGTTATGGTAAAAACATGTGTTTGCCGTTGAAATTCATTCATACTATTGTGGTGAAGCTGTAAGCCTTACCGCTTGCTGTCCAACAATTCATTTCATTTGAATCTTTGTAATGGTGGTTCCAATCTACTCAAATGTAATCGTTAGGGGTTGCATTTGTCGTTTTGGATGGTAATGTTAACCCGGTGTGATTGAGTCATACGAACGCTACATGTCACAAATGTAGGCTAATTTAACTAAGGATTGTTGGTTTACCTTCATGTAATCTTTATGGTTACAATTTAAAACTTTATATCTGGGCACCAAATAAAGCGCTTAACAACAAGCTTTTGATCAGTCCTCTGATCCTCATCAAGTTGAAATGACCAAAGCCCATGTCACACATCCAGACCGGAAGTGTGACGTCGGCAGTGGGTCATATGTGATGTTTCGTGTGGCAAGACACGGCAATCTATAGATTTTTGTGGATCTACTGTCATGAGTGCCGACTTACGGGAAAAAATAAATTACTGTCTTAAGTAACATTTACATCTTGAGACCTATTGTGTCATAAAACAGCCCCATATGTCTGATTGCTAGATGTAGGCGTACACGCATGCGCAGTTTCCTCGTTTCTGTTGTCCGCTTCACGACTGCCAAAGCTGTAAGCGGGAGAAAACCAAACAAAAAATGAAAATACAAAATTACATAAACGAAACAACCAATTTACATTTTTCCATTTATAAACGGGATTTTGTTTCATCTACATATAAGTTAATCAAAGTTCATTTGATCAAATCAAGAAAACGTTAAGTTGGGATTTGTTTCATCTATATATCAGTTACCCAAACTGATTAAAACCCTATATCAATAAAACTGGTAACTTTATCTTTACCTTAAATGTTTGCCCTTCAACTTCACGACGTAAAACACCACCATGATACAGCCCTGTGGAAAATATGAACAACATAATAATCTTTACATGCATACGTATAAGGACGTCTTGCCAACTGACGTCATGAGTCATAAAGGTCAAAGGTCGTTTGACATCACCTAATTTGATACCACTAGGTCCGGATATCATAGCACGAGTATAAATAAATACATTGTAAAAATGCTAATCTATGAATCTAAAGTTAAACAAGTAACTGCTTGATTTTTTTTTTTTGGTTTTGATACACCGAATTTGCTTTAGAGCAAAATCTGCCCCCTTCAGGGTCTTTTTTTTTCGAAGAATATTCCGTAACATGGCGATAAACATAGAACAATTAAACTTTTTTTCAGAATAATCAACACTTAAAAGTATTATATAATATCCTTGTAAATAGTGTAATACCTGTAGTAAACACACTCCTGCCATAGACGTGGACGCCCAGGGAAATCCGATCTCTTCCATGAGCACCCCGCCAACAGTAGAGCCTATAAGATATCTGTAAACGCATCGGGTCAGTTAGTGTGGGTCAGGGCGGGGGGCGATACCATCTTCCAGACATTTTTAGTTAGTTGATTACGTCACACGTCCGTAAGGTTATCAATTACCCCCATAGACCCTGATGAGGAGATTTCAATGGTTTTATGGGCCCATTCCCCTATATTGGTATGTGACTGAATAGTCTCGTCATCTAGAAAAGGCTTAACACTTTTATCATCATTTGCAATTTGAAACTAATCTGACAATCTGATTTGGTTTTACCAAAAGAGGCAACATTGCAAACATCTACATACAGAATTAGAGGCACAGCGGCTAAGATGATTGAAATAATCTAAGAAATATTAACTTTCAACCAATGAAATAAATGGATAAAATCAGTTACCCTAAATTCATCATGAGGTCGTAAACACCGGAAATGACGCCATATGTTCCGAGGTCATCAGGCATGCCGGCCGCCCTGGTGGGAGAATCAAGATGAAATTATCAAATTGTCACAATGTGCGTTTTCTTTGACAAAATGAATACTGCAAGTATCACAAGTCGCAAGTATCTGTGGAAATTTTCTGTGTTAATTTTTTTTAATTTTATTTCTATTTTGCTCTTTTCCTTGTCAAGTGTATTCAAGTGTAGATAAAAGAGAATATTTAGATGAAAACTTTAGATTTATGAATCTGTATCATTGGTGAACTTAATAAAAGTTTTGCTTTCATGTTTTTTAATGCCACCATATTATTATGAAATTTGAACTTGGCATATGTAAAAATGTTCATTTTAAAACTTGCATACAAGGAGTATTCTCAAATTGGACTATAATGGAAAACGTGGGGAGGAGTACACGTCTCTTATAGACGTCTTTAATTTTGACGTCATTATTTTACTTTGTAAGGGATGGCTTAAAAGCAAACTTTAAGATGGTATCATATGAGCGCACCTTGCGGCTCGAAGCAGTTCTGCATACGTCGGCACAATGGCTGCTGACTTGGCGATTCCGAAAACTACCTGGGCCACATAAATCTCCCAGATCATCCTGAAATGTCGTTCATAACAGAAACGTTATTTCAATAAAGAACATTAGCTAAAGTCGATGGTCAAAATATGATTGCTTTGAACGGCTGAACAAGAAATAAGAATGCGATATGCAGTCTGAAATACAGCCAAAATCGTTATTCGTTAACCGTATTCTGAGATAATGACATCTCCATTCATTCTCCTGTTTCCTATAGGGATACAGACAAATATATATATGTTACAACAATTGCGTCCCCCCATCTTGTTAGGCAGGTTCTAACGTAACTGTCGATCACATTTATCAGTTGATCCAATGGCAGTGTGGAAATTCGCGATTCTACCAATGAGAGAGTGCCTGCACGTCCCACAGATATTTGCATTTAGTATTTCTATTTTGCATTTCTACGGCTTGACGGAGATGGGTGGGGCACTGGAGTCGACCTATGACCTCTCGGGTATCTTACCTGTCATCATCAACATGGCGACCATACAAATCACCGCACGTTCTAAAATTTCCCCTCAGCGACACCCCAGTGGGGTTTTTAGAGGGTAACCAAGACGAAGACGTTCTAAAATTTCCTTAGTTTTGGAAGAATTTTTACATAGATGGCATTCTTTTGCACACTTCAAGCCACCAATGACGCTAGAAGTTCTAGTCTAGCAAAGCAAATCTACAACGTACCCCGCAGTACCGTAGAAGGGAGCTGGTCCAAGGAACGTGAACGCTACAGCCGACACCAGCACACCGACAGTCATCTGTACCCTTGTCCATTTCTGGCAACGGCACAAACAGTTAGCAGGTTAGTGACAGTTCCAATGTGATTGATGTTCATAAAGACAAGGGCACTTTTGAAATCTAAGTGGAATTTATTATTACATTACGATTATAAGATGATATGGGTAGTCACAAATGTAGTTCAAATACACTTTGTATCAATCAACTGCAACACGGTTATTTTAGCTTGTATATGACCTTATATGACAACCAATGACAATGAGACGACACATGAAGAGGAGACATCAACGGTTCTTGTAGGCCAGTCAGGGGTCAAAAATTTGTGACGTCAGATACTTCACAAGTAAAAATTGATTTTGTGTAATACTAACGTCAATTCAAAAGATAAGATCAAAATAATCAACAACTATTAACCAGAGAGGAGAATGGAATGATTACAATGTATTGAATAAAACAACAATTAACGCTGCTCTTACCACATATTTATCTGCAAGCCACCCCCAAAAGGGCGATGCCAGCGCATGCGCACCGTTCCCCACCATAAATACAACTCCGACTTCAGTCTGTGAGATCTCGAACTGCACATGCATATGCGCAGGATAAAAGACATACGTAAACATTACTGTAGCGACTTCTATAAATATCGTAGATGATATACAATACATGCATGTAAGGATTAGTAATTGGTAAAGTCAGACTTAAAAGAAGTTTTAAAAGAATGGTGCCTGCAATACCAACCTGTCCCGTTAGATGGGGCTCCAGTGTGGGGTCCAGGAAGGCGTAGATAAGATAGACAGCGAATATGACACCAGCTGGGGGAAGATGCATTGATATTGTGGAACCATATTCAATATAACGTTATACTTACTCATTTTGTGTATTGATAAACTGATAAAAAGAAATGGGCACATCACTGTATACCATTGTAACACTCACGCACAAGAATCTTGCTAAGTCTTAATTTAAGTAAAACATTTATGAACACCTACCGACAACCATGATATCCGGGATGGTCACCAGGCGAGTCAGGGATCCGGATTTTACGTCTTCTTTCACTGGACAAGACAAGATAGGAAAAGATATGTGTTACCTTTAACATCTGATACTGTTTTTGATGTTGCAAACCTAGCTAGTGGACTGCTAATATTTTCTAGGAAGCATGTAGCTTTTTTAAGTTGCACATAAAATACCATCAGGGATGATCATTTTAGGTTCTCTGGCAAATCTCATGTTCTCAGCCAGACTCTTATAAGACTCTTATAAGACAGATTATAGGGGACAAAGGCTATTTCTTTTCGTAAATCCAAATATGTGCCCCACCAAAGTATCATTTTCGTAGCTCCATTAAAAAACACTTCGGAATCCATTTTCTCAGTCAGATTTATAATTTAACGAGTATAACATCTATTATCATAATACCGGTACGTTTACGACGATTTCTCTAGCCATACTGAATTGACAAATTGTCAACGCATCATTTTCTCCAGTTACATGTTGCTGTTATAGCTTACCCTTGCCACTTCTTCTGTGTAACTTTTCTGCCACTCTTGTCCTGCTAAAAGCGTAATATTGTAATTGTAACACGCCGCGGAATTACACGGCGAACGGGCGCGTGGTTGGGAGGGGGTAAAAAATACCGGTAGGAAGAAACACGGCACAATTAACTGCCGCTATGTACATTTATACATCCTCTGATGTTCCTTCCTTTAGTGTCAGTAAATGCATAAAACATAAACCTGCATGAGCATACAAAATGTCATGAGAAAACGGACGTATACTGTCAAGAATTTTCATTTAACTTCTGTCCGTCACAACCGCTATGACGTAACACTTCACTGCTAGCGTAGATATAAAAATGGCGGGAAAATGGCTGCGTACGTTCAATTTTGCCCATTCAGTCGTAGATCCGGGCTATTATGCAACGGTTCTTCACACTTTTACATGAGTTGTAGGTCACCAACAGAAATTCAAGATTGTTGTTGAATCATGTTCGTCTTGTGCCGTGAGCATGTGTAATTATGATCTATAAATTTGGCAATGAATGTGACAGTATGTTCGTCCCACGACGAGCTGCCTACCCCGAAAAAGATACTGAAAACTTTTGGCCTTGTTGTCTTCGAATGCATTGTTATCGATGCTTTGTAAATGGTGTATTGGACACCTAGATGTCTGAAGTGTGCACAGCTCAGAAATAACTATTGTTGCATGTGTAGATCTCGTTAAATTCCATTATTTTTAATCTACCGGTATAAGTCTTACTACCGGTATTATGCCAATGCATGTTAATGGACGTAGTCTTTTCTATTTCAGCGGATCTAAATTATGTGCCCAAAAAGGTTACCGTAATTCTAATTTTAGTTACCTGCATTTGGCGGGATGATGCAGACGACGAAGGCACAGGAGCCGAGCAGTAACCCCGCTACCAGGAACGGCACCAGGTAACCTCCCGACTAGAAAGGCAGAATTCTGTTACACTGTGACACTTCTGCAAGAGGTTCAGTCCCCCTATGCAGAAGTCAACTCAAGCAAAGTTACATTTGTAACAGGCACAGTGTAAAGCAAAGTACATTACAGCATGATGGCACAGTGAGGTAGTGTATGTCTTCAGCCTGGCCTCCTTAGGTCATATGGCTATATATACATGTATATGAGATATTAGAAAATCGATAAAACACAGTTTCTATTTTTTGCACAGAGGTATGTATGGATTGGCAATTCTGGGCAGAGATTGCAAAACATAAAACACAATCAGCTACACAATTCTTTATTCAATACCGAAAAATGCATGACACTCTGTTTCAATACTTTGGTCGTAAGACTCGTAACGTATGTTATTTGCAATGGCAATATTCGCATTCTTTATGCATTTTATATGACACAGTTCTTTTTCATTTCAAAGAAATCTAACTGACCAATGAGTAATGGTACCGGTCTCTATTAGACTGGCAGTGTACTACTATGTCAGCAAACACGAGGGAGTAGCAAAAATATTTAATCAGATTCGTTCTATCTAACTACCTCGTACCTCAAACAGAGCTCCGCCTACAGGGGAAGCGACCATGGTGCCCAAACCGATAAAGATCTCCATCGTGCCCTGAAATATACAGAAATCATAGGTAAATGTACAAATGACAAATGCTTGTATTTAAAGCGTATTCAAAGCTTACGAATTTCATAAGTCAACTTGTCAGTGTGTGATACATGTAGTAGAAGACGAACTATCCCAGTACACAAATATCATCCCCATCTCGTAGTAGCGGCGGTCTCTTCTGCAGTCTTTGCTATATAGCGTTTGCATGTCATTGCTTGAGTATGATAACTACTAATGTATGTGTTGTATTATTCTACAAAGGCCATAACTCACCATGACTGTTGAGACCCTTCTTGGATAGATCCGGGCAACCGTCGCCATCAGGGCGATTTCGAAGGCGGAGTAGCAGACGCCCTCTACCGTGAACACCGCGAAGCACAGTCCGACGAACGGGGCGCCGGCCGTGTAGCCGCTTACACTGGGAAAGACACGAAATATTGTTAAGAAACACCGACGTTCAGGTGACTTTCAACTACTTTTACTGCGTACTGGTGGGATAAACCATATATTATTGCTCAACACAACAAACTTTCATTCAGACTAGTGCAGCAAAAATTGAAGCGAAGACAAAACTGTCACTAGTAGCCACAAATGCCTAAAGTACATGTAGACTAAAAACATACCTATATAGATCTATTTACACTTAGTTATAGAATAGTTATAATTATAGTCATGCAAACTAGTTTATCCTCTAAAACTGTTTATCCTCACATATCACATTTTACTTAATTTGGCCTGAGGATGAGAATGCTATCAGCAGAAAGAAAGTGCATGAACGGAAGAATATTAATAAGAAGAACAAGATGACGTTACGTAATAATGGCGGTACCCATGGATGTCGACGATATCAATACAGTTTTGACATATTAGTATGGCAAACGTGCCAAAAGTAAAACTCACCCTGTGAGGACCCAGACACACATTCCGACCAGAGACCCGCACAGAAACATGAACCTGGGACCAGTGTGTGAGATCTGTGGGGCAGGGTGATGACATGTACGTGTGTAATTAACAAAGAGATAAGCCTATAAATCACTAATGTCTATTTATGCTATGAACCGATGTATTCTTGTAGGTTGCTGCAATATTGTAGATACACGATATGGAGATAATGAATTAAAGTGTCTGATCTTTGACTGGCTTAAAGCAGCAAAGAATGCATCCTCACCCACTCAATCTCATTATTTCTATTGGAATGAATTTTTAAAAAGACAGGATATAAGGGTCAGTCATGAACGTAATGAACATTTTCGAGAATACTGTTTTGAAAAGTACTTCAGCACATGTTGGTAGAAACCACAATGATCGATTGTTTGCTTTGCGTGATGATGAAGGTAATTTGATCTTTGTTCTAGTAAACATTATTATTGTGCACGACCAAACAATCGATCATGAGAATATTGGGCTTTTGAAGGTCATAATGGCAGGTAAACTTCAAAAATCGTTTTCTACGGTATTTGTGAACTCTTAAGTCAAAGATATTACTAGATAGCTTTAGATGTGTTAGGACATTCTCCTCCTTTGCAATGATAGTCGTAGTAAAGTAACATACCAGTTTGCCGATTAGAGGGGCGGAGAGAAAGGCTATGAGTGAGTAGTAGCCGAAGATGAAGCCGACAATAGTCTCTGATGCGCCTCGTTCTGCAGCCTAGGGGAGGGGGGCGTTTTAGGTTAGTGAACACTTAGTTATAACACATAATGGCGTGCAAGCTATATTGATACTTACTAAATTTACAAATTAATGTATATAATATTCATCTTAACACACTGGAATGGTCGTACATTGGAATGCTGATAGAAATTGATATATTTTTACAAACATTGAAATGGCTGTACATTAGACTTCTAACAAATCGAAGAATGTTATACTGCATTCAAATCGTATCACTGGGATGTGGGTACACGTTTTGCGTGTACGTATTTGTATGTTGGCGTGACACTGTGTATTTGTGTGTTTGCGAGTACGTTTATGTGTATTTGTCTGTTTGTGTGCGTTTGTGTTGATATATGTATTTTTTTATGCTTATGTATGTATGTACGTAGATTTGATGGTGGGGTAGGTATTGTACAGTTCCTCACCTGGCTTGGAAAGAAAGGCGCCATGATGGCTGACCTGGCGTACCCCATACAGTAGGCATAGCTCAGGCAGACTAGCGCCTTCTTCTGGAATCCCGTCATGGGAGGGAGTTCACCAGAAGGAAGAGCCGCTGTTCTATCTGGCTGTTCCAGGAGAAGGGAGGCGTCTCCGGAAGAGCAATGGCGTCCGGAGGTTTCGGCCTCAATATCTATTTCTTCCACCATCTTGTTTGCGTTAATTGTTAGCTAATAAAGGAATGAATAAGATCGCTGTCAATATGCACCAACAAACTGTCTTGAATAGTAGTATAATTATTGATATTATTTTTGTAGGATAAATGCTAATGGTATTCTATAGTAGATAAGTAGCACATTCGTTTGATATTGTTATACATTGGTGCTTAACAAAAGTTGTCAGCGTTTTGTAAACTGATACAATATTCATTCACAAACAAGCTTAAGTATGCACTAAATGCACACACAGTCACACACACACATACAACACATTTATTGTCAAGTAAATTCAAACATGCACACACATGCTGGCACACACACAAACACACACACACATACACACACACACACACACACACACACACAGACACACACACTTTACCGTAGCCAGCCTTACCTTCCAAATCCAGCAGTAGGTTCCTTACGTTCCTACTACCCCTCTACATTCCCTCATGGGTCACCTGTTTGTCATGTTCTGCCCGTACCTGGGCCCGGCTTCCACGAATTGTCACGTGTGGCGGTAGTGACTTACACGAGTTACTATTACAGACTGTGTTACGTATTATATAACGGAATGGCATTTGAAATGGGGCAAAGTCCAGGGGGCACACGGGTGCCTGGTCCTGAGTCCCCGTATGTCACGGGAGTGTTTGTTCAGGGCAGGTTAGGTTTGTACACGGGTCATTGTGAGAAAGGTGAGGGACTTAAGTCGATCCACAGGTGAACTTTGGTTCTATTTTTCATCGGGTCACAAGTCCCGTACCTTCTTTGCTTGGACTATGCTTAGTTCGGTGTAATCCCCAAGCAGAATTCCTCCGGTGGCATAAAACAGTAACATAAGCT